>NC_058407.1:94033532-94333532 GCF_002201575.2 Neomonachus schauinslandi | reverse complement strand
CACGACCAAATGGGATTTATCCCTGGGATGCAAGGGTGATTCAACATTCACAAATCAATCAATGTGATAGAACACATTAATAAGAGGAAAAGAACCATATGGTCCTCTCAATTGATGCAGAAAAAGCATTTGACAAAATACAGCATTCTTTCCTGATTAAAACTCTTCACAGTATAGGGATAGAGGGACCATTCCTCAAGTTCATAAAATCCATCTATGAAAAACCCACAGCGAATATCATCCTCAATGGGGAAAAGCTGAGAGCCTTTCCCTTAAGATCAGGAAGACGACAAGGATGTGCACTCTCGCCACTATTGTTCAACATAGTACTAGAAGTCCTAGCAACAGCAATCAGACAACAACAACAAAAATAAAATGTATTCAAATTGGCAAAGAGGAAGTCAAACTGTCTCTCTTCGCAGATGAAATGATACTTTATGTGGAACATCCAAAAGACTCCACCCCCAAATTACTAGACTCATACAGCAATTCAGTAATGTGGCAGGATACAAAATCAATGCACAGAAGTCAGTTGCTTTCTTATACACTAACAATGCAACTGTAGAAAGAGAAATTAGAGAAACAATTCCATTTACAATAGCACCAAAAACCGTAAGACACCTGGGAATAAACCTAACCAAAGAGGTAAAAAGAATCTATACTCTAGGAACTACAGAACACTCATGAAAGAAATTGAAGAAGACACAAAAAGATGGAAAAACATTCCATGCTCATGGATCAGAAGAATAAACATTGTTAAAATGTCTATGCTACCCAGAGCAATCTATACCTTCAACACCATCCCGATCAAAATTCCAATGACATTTTTCAAAGTGCTGGAACAAACAATCCTAAAATTTGTATGGAATCAGAAAAGACCTTGAATCGCCAAGGAAATGCTGAAAAAGAAAAACAAAGCTGGGGACATCACGTTGCCCGATTTCAAGCTATATTACAAAGCAGTGATCACCAAGACAGGATGGTACTGGCACAAAAACAGACATATAGACCAATGGAACAGAATAGGGAGCACAGTTATGGACCCTCAACTCTATGGTCAAATAATCTTCGACAAAGCAGGAAAGAATAGCCAATGGAAAAAAGACAGTCTCTTCAATAAATGGTGCTGGGAAAATTGGACAGCTATATACAGAAGAATGAAACTCAACCATTCTCTAACACCATACACAAAGATAAACTCAAAATGGATGAAAGACCTCAATGTGAGACAGGAATCCATCCAAATCCTAGAGGAGAACATAGGCAGTAACCTCTTTGACATCAGCCAGAGCAACTTCTTTCAAGATACATCTCCAAAGGCAAGTGAAACAAAAGCAAAAATGAACTTTTGGGCCTTCATCAAGATAAAAAGCTTCTGCACAGCAAAGGAAACAGTCAACAAAACAAAGAGGCAACCCACAGAATGGGAGAAGATATTTGCAAATGACACTACAGATAAAGGGCTGGTATCCAAGATCTATAAAGAACTTCTCAAACTCAACACCCAAAAAACAAATAATCAAGTCAAAAAATGGGCAGAAGACATGACATGAATGGACAGTTATCCAAAGAAGACATACAAATGGCTAACAGACACATGAAAAAATGTTCATCATCATTAGCCATCAGGGAAATTCAAATCAAAACCACACTGAGATACCACCTTACACCAGTTAGAATGGCCAAAATTGACAAGGCAAGAAACAACAAATGTTGGAGAGGTTGTGGAGAAAGGGGCACCCTCTTACACTGTTGGTGGGAATGCAAGTTGGTATAGCCACTTTGGAAAACAGTGTGGAGGTGCCTCAGAAAATTAAAAATAGAGCTACCTTATGACCCAGCAATTGCACTCCTGGGTATTTACCCCAAAGACACAGATGTAGGGAAAAGAAGAGCCATATGTACCCCAATGTTCATTGCAGCAATGTCCACAATAGCCAAACTGTGCAATGAGCCAAGATGCCCTTCAACAGATGAATGGATAAAGAAGATGTGGTCCATATATACAATGGAATATTACTCAGCCATCAGAAAGGATGAATACCCAACTTTTACACCAACATGGATGGGACTGGAGGAGATTATGCTAAGTGAAATAAGTCAAGCAGAGAAAGTCAATTATCATATGGTTTCACTTATTTGTGGTACATGAGGAATAGCGTGGAGGACATTAGGAGAAGGAAGGGAAAAATGAAGGGGGTGGGGACATCGGAGGGAAAGATGAACCATGAGAGACTATGGACTCTGAGAAACAAACTGACGGTTTTAGAGGGGAGGGGGGTGGAGGGTGGGTTAGTCTGGTGATGGGTATTAAGGAGGGCATGTATTACATGGAGCACTGGGTGTTAGACGAAAACAATGAATGGTGGATCAGTACATCAAAAACTAATGATGTATTGTATGGTGACATAATAAAATAAAATTTAAAAAAATCAGCTAATAGCTTCATGGGGTTGCCATTGTATGTAACTGTTTTCTTTTCTCTCACTGTTTTTAAAATTCTCTATTACTACTTTTTGCCATTTTAATTATTGTGTGTCTTGGTATGGGCCTCCTTTGGTTGATTTTGCTGCGGTTCTCTGTGCTTCCTGGATCTGGATTTCTGTTTCTTTCCCCAGATTAGGGAAGTTTTCAGCTATTATTTCTTCAATTAATTTTTCTTCCTCTTTTCTCTTTCTTCTCCTTCTGGTATCTCTATAATGCAAATGTTATGCTTGATGACATTGCTGAGTTCTCTTAACCTACTCATATTTTTAATTACTTTTTTCTTTTTCTTCTTCAGCTTGATAGTTTTCCATTACTTTATCTTCCAGCTCCTTGATTTGTTCTTCTGCTCTCTCTAGTCTACTATTTTTTTCCTCTAGTGTATTTTTAATTTCAGTTATTGAGTTCTTTGTCTCTGATTGGTTCTTTTTGACATTTTCTATCTCTTTGTTAAAGGTCTCATTGGCCCTTCCACTCTTTTCTCAAGTCTAGTGACTATTTTTATGACCAATCCTTTGAATTCTCTATCTGGCATATTGCTTATCTTTGTTTTGTTTCTGTTTATTTATTTATTTATTTATTTATTTATTTATTTATTTACTATGATTATGCCCTGTTCTTTCATTTGGGACACATTCCTTTGTTTCCTCATTTTGTCTAATTCTCTGTGTCTGTTTCTATGTGTTAGGAAAGTCAGCTACATCTTCTGCTCTTAAAAATAGTGGCCTTATGAAGAAGAGGTCCGGTAGTGTCCTGTAGTGCAATGTCCCTTGTGCATCAGAACTTGATGCTTCAGGGATGTCTCCTAAGTGTGTTGTATGTGCCCTACTGTTGTGATTGAGATGTTTTTGCTTTCAGTCCAATTGTCTGCAATGCTTTCTTTGCCTGTTATGGGCAGAGTTTGGTCCCTGTGCTGTTAAGGGGCTAGTCTTAGGCCACCTTGGGCTTGAGTTGGGTCAGACTAGATGCCTGCCCTCAGCCCACTACTGGGGCTACAGTCACACTGGTGTGTGTGGTTATCTTACCCTCTCCCCAGGGCAAGACTCTGGAGTGGTACTGACCGTTTTTGGGGATGTTTGCAGGATGAGACCTGTAGCCACTTTAGAGGGACTCTGCTGAATGGGGATGGTTGGATGGTGCAGTCTGCAGGAGAATGCAGGGGCAGGGTGCACTCTCAGCAAAGCTAGATGGAGAGTGTTTGGTCTGATTCCCATAGGTATCTGTGTATCTAAGCTAGTGGGCAGGGAGAGAAATGGCACCAGCCAACTCCTTTGTTCTTGGAGAAGTCTCCCAAAGGTATCTGCCCCTCCTGTATATGCTCTGAGACCAGGAAATAAATCTTCCTGCATACCCCATATGTTTTTCAAACTGCTGCTTTTATGCTATACCTAGGCAGGGTTGTTTGTTATACTGTTTCTTTAAGGGTTGGGACTCAGTTTCTTATCACCCTCAGGCTCTCTCAGAACCAAGCCTGCTGATTTTTTTAAGTTTTTGATGTTAAGCCTGCTGATGGAGCCATGTGGTATTGGAATAGTTCTGTATCCTGACTGTGTCAATGTCATTATCTTTGCTGTGATATCATACTGTAGTTTTAATTAATTAATTGATTGATTGATTTTAATGCATTCTTCTTGATTCAATTTTATTTTAGGACTGGCACAGCATATTCCTTTTCTATATGTGTGAATGTGTATATGTAAATACATGTACGATGTTGGTGAATTAATGTTTGTGATATTTTTACTAAGGAAAGATGTGGAAACCAAGCATACTGTAGTTTTTAAAATGTTACCCTGAGGGAAACTGGCTAAAGGGAACATGGGTTCTTTCTGTAATATTTCTCATACCTGCATATGACTCTATAATAATCTGAAAATTGAGAAAAAACATTTAAGTAAAAAATGAAAGCTATGTTAGATCAGGTCAAAACTGATTCACCTCTTTCACGCACACAGAGTCAGGACCTACTACATAATTTGCAGGGTCAAGTGCAAAATAAAAATGTGGAGTGTATTGTTTAAATAGTAGTAATAATTTGAAGACATCAATGCTGGCATATTAAACCAAGTGGGAAGCCCTTTTGAGCATGGAGGTCTGCTGCTGGACAGACAGCATGTCCATGTAGCTGGTCCTGCACACAGTCATTCTTTGGCACAGTCGCAATTCATCATAGCCTGCTCGTGCTCAGTGTTTTTGCTTCCTGAAGAGGGTACTTTCTTTGCTGAGCTACTTAACAATAGTTGCTTTGCTTAGCAGGCTTCCCTCACTTCTCTCAGATCCTTTGCATGATGCACTAAGATGAAACACACCATTTCTCCTACCCTTAAGAATCACTGATATTCAGAATATTTAAACCCAGGCACTGGACTATCAGAACAAGCTCTGGCCAGTGTTCTGTACTTGGGGGCAATGGCTTTATCTGAAACTGGAAGAAAAAAGATTGTAGATATTCTCTGGACCAAAGCTTCATCAGGAACATTTTAGATACTAAAGCTCATAATGTTTCCTTAAGCAGGCATAAATCATTAGTAACTGAACACTAAGTATTTAACAGCTGAAGTTTATTGGACACCTTTACCTAAATCATAGATTTCATTTTTCAGAACAAGCCTGTCACCATATAGATCTTGAGGGTGAGAGAACTTAGTTAATATGCTGTAATAATAATTTGTGTAATAATACATTACCACAAATTATGGTTTTAATAATCAGAAATTTTTATCTTATAGTTCTGGAGGTCAGAGATTCAAAATGGATCTTATAGAGCAAAATTCAAGTTGTTGATAGAGCTATGTTCCTTTTGGAGCTCTAGAGGGGAATCTGTTTCCTTCCTTTTTATAGCTTCTAGACACCACCTGCATTCCTTGGGTTGCTTGATCTTCAAAGCCAGCAGCACAGCTCCTTCAAACCTTTCTCTAGGTAACATTGTTGCCTTCCTTGAAGAAAGACCCATGTGACTAAATTGAGTCCACTCAGATCGTCCAGAATAATCTCTTCATCTCAAGATTTTTGTTTTGTTTTGTTTTTTTAAGATTTAAGGCACAAGCAGGGAGAGGGGCAGAGGGAAAAGCAGGCTCCCACTGAGCAGGGAGCCTGACGTGGGGCTCAATCACAGGACCCCGGAATCATGACCCAAGCTGAAGGCAGACGCTTAACCGACTGAGCCACCCAGGCGCCCCTCATCTCAAGATTTTTAACCACATCTTCAAAGACCTTATTTTTTTCTATTTTTATTTTTTAGAGAGAGAGTGAGCTCACACAAGGTCAGGGGAAGGGCAGAGGAGGGAGAGAGAGAATTATAAGCAGGCTCCATACTCAATGCAGAGCCCTGCATTGGGCTCATCTCACAACTCTAAGATCATGACCTGAGCTGAAATCAAGAGTTGGAGGCTTAACCTACTGAGCCATCCAGGCGCCTCATCTTCAAAGATTTTTAAAATTTTTTCCCATGTAAGGTAATATATCCACAGGCTTGGGGATTAGGACATGGAATCTTTGAGGGTCTAAAATTCTGCCTACCATATATATATGGAAAGTAAAAAACTACTGCGTTTTAAGAGTTGTGTTCAGGCTGGGATTATTTTGCTCCAAAGGCCGTGTTCTTTCACATAGTGTACACAGGCTTTTATATTTCTCTCACACTGAATACACTTATCATCCATTCTATTGTCAAAACCAGAAAGGCCAAGAAAAGTGGGGCAGAGGTCAAGTAAGACTAAATAGTTTTCATGAGTTTTTGCTGTTTCCTGTAATTTTTTTTATCAGTGATGTGTTCCAACAAAAAATCTGATAAAATTACTTTTACATTAGTCACTTGGAATAGTTCCTTCTATTGAATAGCAATGACCCTGAAGGGACTTTTTTCTTTTTTCTTTTCACAGCCAGATTATTAGTCACTTATTTCTGTCTCTTAAATATATGCCTAATTTAAAAAAAAAAATCTTGTTTCAGAAAAGAAAAAAAAAATCCTTTTCCTAAGTGAAATTAAAATAGCTCTCAGTGTCCCCTGTTTTTTCACCATGTAAAAACATGTAGGTGTATCTTAAATATGGTGTCAACACAGGGTTTCCTAAGAAAGTGAACATGATCTTAGGGCTTAGAGGTCATGAAATTCACAGTTTAATATAGAGCGCTTGTGTTAATTAGAAAGTTATTTTCTCACATTTCACCTTTCACAGTTTGTGTTCCAGCCATCTTAAGTATCAGGAGGTTTCCCAACTATACTCCATGTTCTCTTCTCTTGAACTAGATGAACACAGTTCCCTTCAACTGGAGCCCTTCTGCCATTTCAGCCTTACTGTTTCATTCAGCTAACACATCATCATGACTGCAAGAACTAATTTTTCTGTTTCTTTTTCTTATAGTGAGGAGCTGTTTCAGGAATAGAAACAGAGATTTTGAGTGTATGACTGACTCAGAAATGTCACAGGAGTCAACATTTGACCTTTACTGACTATGTAGGGTCTTACTTTCAAAGTAGTTCCTAAATCAGCCATTTAATCATGGGGTCTGTCTGTAACTGTGAACTTAGACAAATTAGTCCTTACTCAAGGAGCTCATTTTAAAATAAAAGTAATAATAATATCAGCTTCATTATTTAGTTGTACCAGTTAAATGGGAACACATATTTAACTCTTTCATCAGTACTTCTGGATCATGATAAGTGACAATAAACCATTGTTTTATGTTATCACACCATGAGAATAACAGTAAAAGTATTGTTATTAGTTCCTATCTGTGTAGGAATTCCAAGATAATGTGAAATTTATCGAGGTTTACTTTCTGTCCTCTTTGACAACAAAATCATGAAGAATGTAAAAAGGATAAACTTGAAAATTTATATTTACTTGTGCTGATGGTAATACAAGTTGAGAGATACCAAGTTTATGCTGAGAACTAGAAGAGGCTTTTGCTGTAGCAAGCTGTTTCAGTGTCATTTCGTTCCTCTTTCCTTTTTAGGCATGTGTAACTGAAGCCAAAACTTCAGTTAGAGGAAGTTCTAACCAGAATGTGAGCTTTTTCTCTTGTTTTTTTTCACATTCTGGCACTGACACTGCCGACTGAGTGAGCTGTCCTGTAAGAACTGGGCACAAAATGCATGATAGCAATCGACTGGAGAAAAATTTTATACCAGTTGACTTGCTGGCAACCTCAAGTAAGAAGCTGGACTGTATGACATGAATGTGGGAACTGAGGTGGTAAGATTATAGCAGTGATGGGATCTAGTTTCTGCAAAGGGAAAATGGTTAACAGTCTTTTAAAGAGTTTTCAAGGATGAGAGATGGAGTTCTAGGGGTTATAAATTAGTTTATAATTTGTGTAAAAATATGCAGATACTTAAGTGCACTTGTCCTAACAAGTAAGGAGAGAGAACTCTTAGAGAAAGATGTAAGAGAATGGGGTCAGGTTAAATTTATGATTGAGCATAAATATTTAAAAATTAATGTCATTGAAACATATACTAATATTTTATTAATATTATTAATAATAATTCATCAATCAGCTATTAGATATTAAAATTTAAAAAATAAACAAATGATGAAATTAAAAATTAAAAAACATTAATAAAAATTAATTTCACTGAGGGGCACTTGGGTGTTGCAGTTGGTTAAGCACCCAACTCTTGATTTTGGCTCAGGTCATGATCTCAGGGTCATGAGATGGAGCCCCATGTTGGGGCTCCATGTGGAGTCTGCTTAAGACTGTCTGTCTCTCGGGGTGCCTGGGTGGCTCAGTCATTAAGTGTCTGCCTTCGGCTCAGGTCATGGTCCCAGGGTCCTGGGATTGAGCCCTGTGTCAGGCTCCCTGCTCAGCGGGAAGCCTGCTTCTCCCTCTCCCACTCCCCCTGCTTGTGTTCCCTCTCTCACTGTCTCTCTCTCTGTCAAATAAATAAATAAAATCTTTAAAAAAAAAACTGTCCCTCTCTCTCTTCCTCTGTCCTTCCCCCCTCTCTAAAATAAATAAATCCATTATTAGAAATTATTTATTAGTATTATTTTATTAACAATATTAGTATTAAATATTAATTTAGTTACTATTAATGTTAAATCATTTATTAATATTAATATTATTTATTATTTATTATACACTTATTTATTAAAAATTAATTTTACTGAAAAGAACAATACATAGTTGAAAGTGTTATATAGACACAGGGTATTATCATTATTTAATAAGGTAAAAAGGGGGCACCTGGGTAGCTTAGTCAGTTTAGTGTTTGCCTTAGACTCAGGTAATGATTTCAGGGTTCTGGGATTGGGCCCCACATCCAGCTCCCTGCTCAATGAGGAGTCTGCTTCTCCCTCTCCCTCTGCCCCTTCCTTCACCTCGTGGACTCTCTCTCTCTCCCAAATAAATAAATAACACCTTTAAAAATAAATAAATTAATTAATTAATTTAAAAAAGTAAAAAAAATTATCATGAAAGCTCATAGGAAAGAAAGAATTAAAAAGTAAAGAAAAGGTAAAATGATGAGTTTTTTTAACAAATAAAAAACAAACAGAAGTCAAAGAAAAACAGTAGAGCTTTCAAATGGAATTATCTTACATTGGCTACACAGTAAAAAGAAAATATCTAAATATACATATATAATCTCACATATATTATGCATTTATATGAAGCTTGAAACTTTTAAAAAAACACTTGTATTTGAGGCTTTATATGATGATTTAATAAGTGAAAAAAGGTATTTTGTACCTGTTGGGGAAAACTGAAGTGTTGTAATTTACTACTGAAAAAAATATTTTTGTCTTTGGTAGAGGTAGTAATCAATTTAGAGAGAAGGCAGTTCAGATGAGGAAAAGATGATTTCTAATTATTGTTAAATGACTTCATTTATTTCTTTATTCATTTGGTATTTTGAGTATTTCTATAACAGCTGCTTTAAAGTATATGTCAGATAATTCCAACATCTGTGTCATTTTAGCATTGGCTTTTCTTCATTTTCTTTTCCCATGAAAGTTGAAATTATCATGGTTATTCATATGCTGAGTAATTTTGGACTGTATTCTGGACATTTTGAATGAATATTTTGTTGTGAGACTTTTGACTTTACTTAAATTTTTGGAGTATATTAATGTTTTTGGTTTTAGCAGGCAATTACTCTGGCTAGGTTCAGGTGTTCTGTGGGCTTTATTCCAATGTCAGCTCACTTTTTGGATCCTTTGTAATGTTATTCACATCTTTCCTGCATGTGCATCAACCCAGTGGTCAATCTGGTAAACATTAATGAAAAGATTTCTAGTGTGGATAGAATATTAGAGAGAAATATACCTGTTCAGCCAAGAACATCTCTAGATGAAGTAGCTAAAAGTGTGTGCAGTAGCCAAAAGATGGAGTCAGAAGAGGGTTCCAATGATAAAATTTACAAGAGGTTTTAGATAATGTAGGATGTTTTGAGATATAATGTAAATGTAGAAAAATGTACAAAACAAATATACAGCTTAATGGATTATTCTAAGTTGAGCATCCTTGTTAAATACTGTCTTTGTTAGAGAAAGAAGTTTGCTATCCAGCTCAGAAGCCCTCCAAGTATCCTCTTGAATCACATTAAATTGATTTTTATGAGAATCATTTTCTCACTTTAATTTTGACTTTTTTTTTTTAAAAGCCTTTTAAGTCTCTTTAATCAAAAGATTTCCTCATGGTTGCTTTTTAAAATTTGCCTTTCACTTTTTTCTTTAAGATTCAAGATAATTTATTATGTAGAATTTCCAACAGTCTGGAGTTTGTTGATTTCATTCCTGTTGCTTAATTGACATGATTCTCTCTCTCTTGTATTTCTATTAAATTGGTAGCTGGATCTGGAAGTTTAATGAGATTTTTATTTAGTTTTTGGGAGGGGTGCAAAGCTGTTCATGGGTTAGTTGTGTGTTAAGATCAATTTTACTTTCTGTGAACAATTAAACTCGAGAGAGAAAATTGTAAATTCACAAAATGATAGGCCAATTGCCCCCTCCAATGAAAAGGAAAGAAGTGAAAGTAACATTTTGATGGTTAATGCTTCTAGTAGTCTGATGTCTGTTCTGCATTTAATGGAAACATAAACAAAAACAAAAACATGTTTTCAATATTTATTTTTCCAGATTACCGGCATCCAAGGAAGCATTCTATTACCGTTACCCTGAATCAAGTCTTGGTTTTATCCACAGTCATATGTTTGATATTTATATTGCTTGGTATAATTATGAGTTTGTTAGGTAAGTGAATTGTAATCTTTGTTCATCTAGACAAGTCCATTTTCCAAAAGAAGAGAGGACTTATTGATAATTTTCCTGTTCTTTACACTTCTTTACAGTTTAATTTCACTGAGTTAAATTCCAAAAATTAAATTTTTGGAGTATATTAATGTTTTTGGTTTTAGCAGGCAATTACTCTGGCTAGGTTCAGGTGTTCTGTGGGCTTTATTCCAATGTCAGCTCACTTTTTGGATCCTTTGTAATGTTATTACCTTATAAGTGGGGTCTTAGATCTTAATTGTGTAATATAGAGGTCATATTTTTGGAAGCTTAATAGAAGGACCAGAGTCCGCATAAGGTAGAACCCAGTTGCCAATCATATTGTGCTTTAATTTATATTATTCCTAGGCCTTTAACCATGTAGTTTTAATCTATATGTATACATATATATTTATATACTCATATATTTTAATTACAAACATATATTTATATACTTTATATGTTTATATATATACAATTTACTCTCAAATTACATTTTCTTTTTAAAAAATTTTTCTTTGGATTAAGGATATATAAAAATGAGCTGTAATAGACATATAACATTATATTAGTTTCAGGTGTACAATGTAATTGAAATTAAATTTTCAATTAAAATTACTTCAAAGGTATTATGTGTAGATCCTAATGGAGGACACATCAAAATAGAGCTGTAGAAGCTGAATGTGTATGATTTATGAAATTGTGTTTATGTTTGAATATTGGCCAAGAATTCAGTAATTTTTAAATCATATATTAATGAGGCTATAGGCTGAGATATTGGAGAGAAGAGAGGATCACAAAAAACATGGTGGTTTACAAAATATAGATGATCAATTTAGATGATCAGTTTTTTTGTTTTGTTTTTTAACCTTTTTCTATTACTATGGTATACGAGGTTAATTGACTTTTGTATATTGAACAATCCTTGCATTCTGGGATTAATTGCACTTAGTCATGGTATTTAATCTCTGCACCCCTCCCCCAAGTCATTGAGGTATAATTGACAAAAATTGTGTATATTTAAGGTGTATAACTTGATGTTTTGATATCTGTATATATGTGAAATAATCACTACAAATTAATCAACATATCCATCACTTCACAGTTACCTTTTTGTTGTCGAGAACACCAAAGATCTACCCTCTTAGCAAATTTTAAGTATACAATACAGCATTGTTAACTATAGTCACATTGTGTATGTTATATCTCCAGAACTTATTCTTCTTGCATGACTGAAACTTGGTACCCCTTGCCCAACATCTCAGTATTTCCCCCACTTTCCCTTCCCTAGCAACAACCATTCTACTTTCTTCTTCTATGATTTTGACTATTTTATATTCCATATATGAAGTAAGATCATACAGTGCTTGTATGCATCTGATTTATTTGATTTAGCACAGCGTCGTCCAGGCTTATCCAATTTGTCACAAATGGCAGGGTTGCTTCCACTTTAAAGGCTGAGTATTATTTATATATCTTGGGTATTTTGAAAATGCTGCAATGGATAGGGGAATGCAGATATTTCTTTAAGATAATGATTTCATTTCTTTTAGATATAACCCCCAAAGCAGGGTTACTAGATCATAAGGTAGTTCTATTTTTAATTTTTTGAGAAAACTTCATACTGTTTTCCATAATGGCTGTACCAATTTACATTCTCATGAACAGTGTACAATGGTTCCCTTTTCTCCACATTCTTGCCAGCACTGGTTGTCTTTTGTCTTTTAAAAAATAGCATTTTAACAAGTGTGAGGTGATAACTCATTGTGGTTTTCAGGGACAAAGATTTATTTTACTTCTATAACACACATGCTTGCATGAATACAAGCAAATCAGATGGAAAGAGAGAGAAGTGCGAGAATATCAAAACTACTAACTGGCTGTATAACAGTGCAGGCATAGAGGTATTGTGGTCTTCTTGTCCAGATACTCTAGCATCTTCCAGCCCCACTTTTTTGGAATATATAGCCAATTTTCCCAGACAACACATTATTTCTTGGATTGCATACCCTGGAAGCAATTTAGCTAATGAAGATGCCCTTATAGCTTAGAACACACTTGCACTGTATCAAATGTAAGCCAAGCTTTGCTGTAGAAAATTACAAGAATATTCCTCTACACCTCCACCCCAACCTGAGTAATAACATAAAACCCACCCTGCTATTATTATATCCAGATGTAATATCCTAACAAGCTTTTCAAGTGTTGCTTACAAATCCTAGAGTCAATAATACTTGGAATATTCCATGTTCCAGGGGATCCTTATTTATTTTTTAATATTTTTATGATTCCATGGATAATGATTTATTCTTGCCATTCTATAACCAAAAATAAAATACCTTATACATTGATGAAGCAAAAATAGAGATTTGAATTAACATTACTTAATAAAGAAGCTGTAAATAGGAGAAAATGGTCATAAAAGTGGAAGAGTCAGCTACTAGTGGATCAATAAAGACCATCTGAAAAAACTTTCCATGCTCTGAATCCTACTTGAAGAGAGCATCTCTCCTGGTTATATGGGAAGTGTATCAGAAAAGCCTGTCCAATGGAGTATTGTCAGCTTCAAAATATAGAAAACATCACAAAATTTCCTTAGTAGAAGGAAGCTCCTTAGTAGAAGAATGCTCAGAGTAAAACTACTTCTTTTACCCTCATGGGACTCTTTAGACATGTATCCGACTATTTCATCTCAAGAAACTATTCACAAAAGGTATCTATACCCTGCACCTCATTTTATTTAGGAAAGTATCTAGAGCTCTTGAACTATCTGTTCTCTAAGGCTGATAAAATGTTGCTATTGATGTACCTAATATTTTAAGGAAAGGTAACATTGTTGAAATCCAAGTAGATAGGTATATAGTCCAGAGTTTAAGGCATTATTTATTCTTTTTTCAATTCATCCACTAACTAAGGCGCTACTTGAATCTTAGCTTTGACATTTGCTGTGTAATATATGCAATGACTTTCAAAATTCTATTCCTCATTTGAAAAATAAGGATAATACATTTAGTATTTCACATGACTATTGAAAAGTGTATTAGAAAGCACTTGGTAATATATATAGGAAAATATAAAAGCAAGGTGTTTTTATTTTTAGTAACTGGAAGAAAATTGCATCAGATATCATCAGAGTGTTTTGAAGCTGCATGCCCAGAAACCTGGATTGGTTTCCAAAGAAAGTGTTTCTATTTTTCTGATGACATCAAGAATTGGACATTCAGCCAGAGGTTTTGTGATTCACATGGTGCTGATCTTGTTCAGGTTGAAACCATCCAGGAACTGGTAAGAAAATAGTTCTATCTAGAATTTAAAAAATTGGCTCCTCCAATATGCTATGCAATTCTATGTGAGAATGTCTAAAATACAGGTTTAGATATCTGCTTAGATATTGATTTTTTAACATAAGGAGAGAAAAGCCAGCAGATTCTACATTCTGCAGTGGGCCATCTACAATTACCTTAACATTCATAGCAGGAAGGTGGCCAGCGAGCAAGCCAGTGCTTTCTTTGACTTATGAGCAAGAAGTGTGCAAATAGGATTAGACAATTAGAGAGGGAAACATAATTTTAAATTGTATTAAGTTAACATTGCTTTAAAATGAATCAGGCAGGAGTGATATCAGAGAAGATAGCAGAGTAGAAAGCTCCTGGAGTCTGTACCTAAACAACTATTGAGCTGGCAGAAACTCTCTCAAGTAACTGAGTTGGAACTCTGGAGTCTTGCAGCATCCAAGGGATAACTTAATGAAGAGGTTAGTAAATTTCACTTAATCCCAGTGAAGTTCAGCTTTCCCATGCAGTGGCTACCATTCCCCACACCTCATCATGGCTGGGAGATATGGGAACTTCTGGCCATGTTCCTGGTAAAACTTGCTGGATCCACGATGGCCAATAAGAACATTGGTCTTCAAATATTGTGGTTATGTGCTGTTATTTTTGAGTGCTGCTCTTCATTGCCAAGGGGCAGATACAGAGGTGGGCTGTCATTTTTTTCTTCAACTTCTACCAACTGAAGTGATTTCCAAGGGATTTAAAGAAACAGTACTTGTTTTTTTCCCCCTTTGGGAGCCAGGCATTTAAGAAAATCTTTGGCAAGGAACTGGCTGACCATAGAAATAACAAAATAAAAATTTCAGTGACCACACACAGTAAGGAATACACATTTTGCAAAAATTATTCAGAAAAGTCACAGACAGTGGTTCCAAATCTCAATAATCAAAATTCAACAATCTCTGAAGAAAAGAATTATATTCCCAGAGTTAACACCATAAAATATTCATAATGTCCAGTTTTGAACAAAGAAATTACAGAACATACAGATGAATAGGAAGGCATAACCCATTCACAGGGAGATATATCTGAAAGAAACCGTCCCTGAGGGAGACCAGACATTGGAAATATTAGTCAAAGATGTAAAATCTACTGTACTAAATATGGTCAATGAGCTAAAGAAAACCATAGACAGAAAAAGTAAAAGAAATCGGGAAAATGATATATAAATAAAATGAGAATATCAATAAAGAAGTAGAAATTATTAAAAGGAACCAAATAGAAATTCTGGAACTGAAAAGTACAATAATTGAAATGAAAAACTCACTAGAGGCTTCCTTTGAACAGGAAGAAGGAAGGATCAGCAAACTTGAAGATAAGATAATTGAAAGTATCCCATTTGAGGGCACCTGAGTGGCTCAGTTGGTTAAGCAACTGCCTTCCGCTCAGGTCATGATCCTGGAGTCCTGGGATCGAGTCCCACATCGGGCTCCCAGCTTACTGGGGAGTCTGCTTCTCCCTCTGGCCCTCTCCCCTCTCATGCTGTTTCTCTCTCTCTCGCTCTCTAATAAATAAATAAATAAATAAAATCTTAAAAAAAAAAAGAGAAAGTATCCCGTTTGGGAATAGAAAGAAAAGAAAAGAAAAAAACCCCAAAATAAAAGAACAGATCCTGAAGGAACTGTGGTATCATCAAGCAAACCAATATATGCATTGTAGGGATCTCAGAAGGAAAAGAAAAAAAGTAGGAGAAATATATAAAGAAATAATGGCCCAAAGCTTCCCAAAGTTGAGGAAGGAGATGCATATACATGTCCAAGAGCCTCAAGGAACTCCTAAGCAAGATAAATTCAAAGAAATCCACACTAAGACAAATTAGAGTCAAGTTATCAAAAACCAAAGAGAAACTGGAAAGCAGCAAGAGAAGGGACTAGTCAGGTGTTGGGATCCTTAGTAAGATTAACAGTTGATTTATCCTGAGATACTATAGAAGCCAGAAAGCAGTGGAATGACATATTTTAAATTCTGCAAAAAACTCTGCCGGTCAAGAATTCTGTAACTGTTGGGACACCTGGATGATTCAGTTGGTTAAGAGTCTGCCTTAAGCTCAGGTCATGATCCCAGAGTCCTGGGATTGAGTCCCGCATTGGGCTCATTGCTCAGCGGGGAGCCTGCTTCTCCCTCTCCCTCTGCCTGCTGTGCTCTGTCTCTCTCTCTGACAAAAAAATAAATAAATAAAATCTTAAAAAAAAAAGAATTCTGTATTTGTCAAAACAATCTTTCAGAATAGGGGAAAAATAAGATACTTCTAGACAAATAGCAGCTAAGGGAGTTTCTTAGCAGTAGGTCCATCCTTAAGCAACTATAAAGTCTGAAATTAAAGTACATTAGATAGTAACTCAGAGACGAAATAATAAAGAACACTCATAAAGGTAACCACACAGATAAATATAAAAGCCAGTATTACTATACTCTTGGTTTAGTTTGTAACTTCTCTCTTTTCACATACGATTTAACAGGTGAATTCATAATACAGTATTATAGATCTATGTTAATGGGCATACAATGTATACATATATAATCTATGACAATAATATAAAGACGGAGTTGGAGATGTATAGGGACAAATGCTAATATATGACTGGCAGTTGGATAAAAACAAAATGAGATCCATCTATATGCTCTCTATCAGAGACTCACCATAGATATAAAGACATAATGGATCGTGGATCACCACATCAAAAACTAATGATGTATTGTATGGTGACTAACATAACATAATAAAATAAAATTAAAAAAAAGACACAAAGAAGTTTAAAGTGAAAGGATGGAAAAATATATTAAATGCAAATAGTAACCAAAATGAGCTGTGTGGCTATATTCTTGTTGGACGAAATAGACAAAAGCAAAAAAGTTTATGACACAAAGAAGGATATTATATCTTGATACAAATTTTGATACATCAAGATCTAACAATTTTAAACATATAATACCCTAATAACACAGTCCCCAAATATATGAAGGAACGACTGACAGAACTGAAAGGAGAAATAGATAGTTCTATTATAATAGTTGAAGACTTCATGATTCCACTTTCAATAATGGGTAGAACAATCAGACAGAAGAACAGTGAGGAAATAGAAGTCTTGAACAGTTCTACAAACCAATTAGACCTAAAAGATAGGCAGAACACTCCACCCAACAAGAACAGAATACATATTCTTCTCAAATGCACATGGAACATTTTTTCAGGATAGATCATATGATAGGCCACCAAACAAGTTAGTAAATTTGAGAAGATTGAAATCATATAAAGTTACTTTTGCAATCACAATGGAATGAAACTAGAAATCAACAACAGAAGGAAAACTGGAAAATTCACAGATATGTAGAAATTAAACAACCCACTGTTAAACATCCAGTGAACAAGAAAGAAATCATAAGGGAAATTAGAAAATACCTTGAGACAAATGAGATGAAAATACAACATACCAAAACTTAAGATATGTGGTAGAAGAAATACTAAGAGGGAAATTTAGAGCTGTAAATGCATATCTCAAAGAAAAAAAGGAATATTTAAAATCAGTATCCCAACTGTATATCTCAAGGAAAAGAGAAAATAAATATCGTCTTTATGACTTAAAAGTAAAAATTTCCCTAAGAAGTCATTAAATCCACTAATCATAAAGGAAAATTATACATTTAATTATATTGAAATTAATACTTGTAATCATAAAAAGATGCTCTAAGTGTTAACAAAGATGTGTAGCATGGAAAACTGGCCTATAATGCTGGTGTGTATAATTTCTTACAATGACATCAGAAAAGAATTTGGTATCATTTGGTAAAATTGACAATAAGTATTCACTGTGGCCTGATCATTCATTCCAGGACAGGTGCCAAGAATGTCATAACAGCATTCATAATAACTTCAAACTTTAAATAATGCTAGTGGAAATCAATAATAGAACAGATAAATTGTGGAATATTAATACAAAGTGGCACTATGCTGAATTAAGAGGAAATTATCAGTAATTTCTCTCAGTTTTAATATTTATGTGTGTATGCTACTATGGCATATCTATTCTCTCTGTATTATTAAACAATACAAAATTAAAAAGGAGAAAATTATAAGAGCAGTTAAGAATATAGCATAGAGGGGCACCTGGGTGGCTCAGTCCGTTAAGTGTCTGCCTTCAGCTCAGGTCATGATCCTGGGGTCCTGGGATTGAGCCCCTCTGCCACTACCTCCTGCTTGTGCCTCTCTCTGTGTGTCAAATAAATAGACAAAATATTTAAAAAAAAGAATATAGCATAGAAGCAACACTTCTTCTGGGAGAGGCCAGATAATGACAAGTTAACTCATATCATCTTTGTTTTCTAAAAGAATTTCCTATTGAGGTATAAAGGCCCTTATGACCACTGGATTGGTCTCAGCAGAGAACAAGGCCAACCATGGAAATGGATAAATGGCACTGAATGGACCAGCTGGTAAGTTCTGAAAAATATGATAGCAATATTTGTATTTGTATTTATGTTACATGAAGCCAAACGTGTTCTCCAATTATATCCTCTAAAAATTTTTTATTTTAAGATTAGTTATAAAGGAATAAAGTGAAAAATTGTAGGTTGCAGAGGTTTTGAAAGCTCCTCCAACCAATACAAAACCTATCATATGTGGCATGCTAGAATGGTGAACTTGACAACCACCTCCTCTATGTCATTGACCAACTCTTTCATGTTGAGCAAACTACACAATCTTTACGTCTGTTGCTTACCTCTACAACAAAATTAATTGTACTTGCTCGATTGATCTCACAGGATTGATGTGAGAATCAGAGATTTTGATGTATATGGCTGCACTACTTAAACTTTAAAATCTTATATAAATGCAAGTTAAATTATTACATTAAACTATCACTGCATCAATCTTCAACCATTTACATAAGGATGAGTGACGGTAATGGCATCCATTATTTATAAGATCATAATTATAATGTTTAGCACAAGTACAGTTTGGCATTGCCAAATTTAATCTCAATCATATATCTATTGGATCTTTATATTACTGGAAAAGTTTTGGATATTGTTGGAAGACTTGGATTCAGACAATTTTGCTAAATGTTTTCTTGTCTGAGGACATGAGGAGGTTTTGAAAAGTTGCTTTATGAGGTTATGAAAAGTAGCCAGCATTGGAAATATCACTTTATTTGGTGAAAAGGGCACTGGGTAGGACAGTGGTAGGTTTGAAAACTAGTTGTTACCTAGTAGCTTTTTGATCTTGGACTGATGTTAAGTTTTAGGAGTTAGAACTCATATTTACACACTGTTGTATGTGCAGTGCTTAGCACATTGTGGATGCTTGTTAAATATTTAGTATTAACCTTTACCTATTCCTTTATAATACTGAAATAGTAATGTTTACATCATCTAATTCTGTAAGTGTTTAAAGGAGCAAATATATTGTTAACTATATATTTATCAAGGGCTGGCTTGTCTCAGCGATAGGCAAATCATGTCACACTATAGCAATTTCACACAATACAGAAGAAAAACTTATAATCTGAATGCTGACCCAGATGTCTGTGTCAGGCCATTTAAATGCTGATGAATACCACAGGAGAAAATCAGGGCCCAAGAACAACAACAACAAAATTACCTGTAATATAGCAGCATTTCTTCCCTCTTCTCTTTCCCAAAGTGAAGAAGGTGGGAATAGCATGGGCCCTATATTTTCATCGATTTAGGCATGAATCGTAGTTTTACTTGTTATAGAATCTTGGGAAATTCTGTTGTTTTTGTTTGTTTGTTTGTTTGTTGTTGTTGTTTTTGTCCATAAAAAGAGATGATATATATCTCAGAGGGCAATTTTTAATATTAAAGAGATGATGTGTGTAATGCATCTTATATTTAGAGGCTGAATTAATGTTAGTTTCCTTATTTTCTCATCTTTATTCCCTCTGCTTTTGGAGAAATATCTGGTGGCCAACTGATTGATTCTGCTTCTTCCATTGCAGTTTTCCTATCAGAGGAGGAGGAGAATGTGCCTATTTGAATGACAAAGGTGCCAGTAGTGCGAGGCATTACACGGAGAGGAAGTGGATCTGTTCCAAACCAGACACATATGCCCATACGCAGAGACAAAGCTCTATCTGATCTTCATATACTCATTGTGACCATATCAGTAAATTTTTATTTTTCATCTTGTTTATTAGAAACTGTATTTTTTTATTCTGAGTTTTTTTATGTGGTGATCTGTGGGTTCAAGCCCCACTTTGGGTTCCCTCCCTGCACCGGGATCCCTGCTCCGTGGGAAGCCAGCTTCTCCCTCTCCCACTGCCCCCTGCTCTCATTATCTCTCTCTCTGTCAAATGAATAAATAAAATCTTTAAAAATAAAATAAAATAAAATAAGACATGAATATAACCTGACGTTCTTTGTATATAGTTGGCGTTTTGTTATAAATTTTATAAATTTTCTCTCAAAACCCTGTGCAGGACAAAAAGCTTTCATTCTAGAATTACTTATTGAAAGAGTAGAAGCAGTTTTCTTTCTATTTAACTTAGTCTTATTACACTCTCAGAACATTCTCTAATGTTACTAATATTATACTATGTGTTAACTAACTAGAATTTAAATAAAAACTTGAAGCAAACAAACAAAAGAGGTTAAAAAAATGATGTGTACTCTTCACCTATTTCACCCATCCCCCCTACCCACCTCCCCTGTGGTAACCATCAGTTTGTTCTCTATAGTTAAGAGTCGATTTGTCTCTCTCTTTTTTTCCTTTGCTCATTTGTTTTGTTTCTTAAATTCTACATATGAGTGAAATCATATGGTATTTGTCTTTTTCTGACATATTTTGCTTACATTATACTCTGTAGCTTCATCCATGTTGTTGCAAATGGCAAGATTTCATTTTTTATGGCTGAATAATATTCCATTGTAGATACCACATCTTTGTTTGTTTCAAGTTTTTATTTAAATTCTAGTTAGTTAACATATAGTATAATATTGGTTTCAGGAGTAGAATTTAATGATTCATCATTTACATATAACACCCAGTCCTCATCACAAGTGCTCTCCTTAATACTCATCACCCATTTACTCCATCCCCTGCCCACCTCCCCTCCAGCAACCTTCAGTTTCTTCTCCATAGTTAAGAGTCTCTTATGGTTTGCCTCCCTTTTTTTCTTTCTTCCCTTATGTTCATCTGTTTTGTTTCTTAAATGCCACATATGAGTAAAATCATACGGTATTTGTCTTTTTCTGGATGACTTATTTCCCTTAGCATAATACCTCTAGCTCCATCCATGTCATTGCAAATGGCAAGATATTCTTTTCAATGGCTGGAATGATATATATATATATATATATATCACATCTTCTTTATCCATTATACACACACACACACACACACACACACACACACACCACATTTTCTTTATCCATTCATCAGTCAATGGACATTTGGGCTCTTTCCATAATTTGGCTATTGTTGATAATGCTGATATAAACATTGGAGTGCGTGTACCCCTTTGAATCTGTATTTTATATCCTTTGGGTAAATACCTAGTAGTACAATTGCTGGATCCTAGTGTAGTTCTATTTTTAACTTTCTGAGGAACCTCCATACTGTTTTCCAGAGTGCCTGCACCAGTTGGCATTCCCATCAACACATCCTCTCCAACATCTATTGTTTCCTATGTTGTTCATTTTAGCCATGCCAACTGGTGTGAGGTGGTATCTCATTGTGGTTTTGATTTATATTTCCCTGATAATGAGTGATCTTGAGCATTTTTTCATGTGTCCATTAGCCATTTGTATGTCTTTTTTTTGGAGAAATGTTTGTCATGTTTTTTACCCATTTTTTGACTGGACTTTTTGGGTTTTTTGGGTGTTGAGTTTGATAAGTCCTTTTTTTAAAAAAAGATTTTATTTATTTGAGAGAGAGAGAGAGAGAGCAAGAGAGAGCATTAGTGGGGGGAGGAGCAGAGGGAGAGGGAGAAGCAGGCTCCCCGCCGAGCCAGGAGCCCGATGTGGGGCTCAATCCCAGAACCCTGGGATCATGACCTGAGCTGAAGGCAGATGTTTAACCAACTGAGCCACCCAGGCTCCCTGAATTTGATAAGTTCTTTATAGATTTTGGATACTAGCCCTTTATCTGATATGTCATTTGTAAATATCTTCTCCCACTCCCTCAGTTGCCTTTTAGTTTTGTTGACTGTTTCCTTTGCTGTGCAGAAGGTTTTTTTCTTGATGAAGTCCCAATAGTTCATTTTTGCTTTTGTTTCCCTTGCCTTTAGAGATGTGTCTAGCAAGAAGTTGCTGCACTGAGGTCAAAGAAGTTGCTGCCTGTGTTCTCCTCTAGGATTTTGATGGATTCCTGTCTCACATTTAGGTCTTTCACCTATTTTGAATTGTTTTTTGTGTATGGCATAAGAAAGTAAGGTCCAGTTTAATTCTTCTGCATGTTGCCATCCAGTTTTTCCAACACCATTTGTTGAAGAGACTGTCTTTTATCCATAGGATATTCTTTCCTGCTTTGTCGAAAATTAGTTGACCATATAGTTGTGGGTTCATTTCTGGGTTTTCTATTCCATTGATCTATGTGTCTGTTTTTGTGCCAGTACCATACTGTCTTGATAACTACAGCATTATAATATAGCTTGAAGTCCAGAATTGTGATGCCTACAGTTTTGCTTTTCTTTTTCAAGATTGCTTTGGCTATTTGGGGTCTTTTGTAGTTTCATATAAGATTTAGGATGGTTTGTTCTAGCTCTGTGAAAAATGCTGGTGGTATTTTGATAGGGATTGCATTAAATGTGTTGATTACTTTGGGTAGTATAGACGTTTTAACAATATTTGTTTTTCCAATCTATTAGCATGGAATGTTTTTCCCTTTCTTTGTGTGCTCTTCAATTTCTTTCTTAAGTGTTCTATAGTTTTCAGAGTACAGATCTTTTACCTCTTTGGTTAGGCTTATTCCTAGGCTAGGCATCTTATTGTTTTTAGTGCAGTTGCAAATGGTTGATTCCTTGGTTTCTTTTTCTGCTGCTTCATTATTGGTGTACAGAAATGCAACAGATTTCTGTACGTTGATTTTGTATCCTGCAATTTTATTGAAAATTTTTTATCAGTTCTAGCAGTTCTTTTGGAGAGATTTTTGGTTTTTCTACATAGAGTATCATGTTGTCTGCAAATAGTGAAAGTTTGACTTCTTCCTTACTGATTTGGATGCCTTTTATTTCTGTTTGTTATCTGATTATACCACGTCTTTTTTTATCCATTCATCTATCAATGGACACTTGAGCTGTTTCTATAGTTTGGCTATTATAAATTCTACTTTTCATTAAAGTTTAAAGAAAAAATTAGGGACACTTGGGTGGCTCAGTTGGTTAAGCATCTGCCTTTGACTCAGGTTGTGATCTCAGGGTCCTGGGATTTAGCCCCGCATCTGGCTCTCTGCTTAGTGGGGAGTCTGATTCTTCCTCTCAGTCTCCCTCTGTGTTCTCTCTTTCTATCTCAAATAAATAAATAAAATCTTAAAAAAGAACTAGAAGGACTTAATTTTGTGAATTTTTACACTCAGTAAAGCTTATCACTGGGAACCTTAAAAATCAGTGGCTTGGCTCCGGGAAAGTCTAAGGGTAATAGAAAATTGAGTACATGCCCTTAAAGAGCCAGCATAACAAACAACCTCACCAAGATACAGCATAAAAGCAGCAGTTTGAGAGGTGTATTCAGGAGTATTCAGGAAGGAGATGTATTTACTGGTCTCAGAGCAAGCACAGGAAGGGCAAGGCTCTTTGGAGACTTCTCTAAGTACAAAGAAGCTGACTGAGCACTATTTCTGCACCCCCCCTTCCAGCCTGAATATACCAACACCTGCAAGAACCAGCATGAACACTCCCTACCTAGCTTTGCTAACAACACACCCTGTCCCTTCATTCTCTTTGGACGGCCCAATCCAACCCATCCTTCTCTGTAGGAGTTCCTCCAAAGCACCTCCATATCCTACCTCTGGCTCTCCTGCATATCCATCCTGTCCAGTCAGCCCCACTTGGCAGGAGTCCATCCAAAACTGAACAACAAGTGTGGTATTGTGTAAACAGCCCCAAGAGTGGCAAACACCACTTAAGAATGACTCTTGCCTTGGGTAGAGGGGAAGATAACCACATATATCAGGTCAACTGCAACCCCAGCAGTGGGCTGGGGGCAGACATCTGATTTGACTGCTGTTCCCATCAACCAACAAAAATCTTACAAGGGACAGTACAAAGAGAGACTCCAGCAGTTTGGGGTCACTGCAACCCAAACAGACATCTAGTCTGACTGCTCTACCCACCAGTGAAAGCCTCTCAGGGGACAATGCAGAAAGAGCACCCTGCAGTTCAGTGTGACCACAGTTCTGGCAAGTGAGCTGAGAGTAGGCATCTGGTCGGACTCAATTCAAGCTCAAGGAAGACCCAGTCTGGCCCCTAACATCACAGAGACCAAACACTGTCCACAACAGGCGAAGAGAGCCATTGAAGACAACTGGCTTGAAGGCAAACATATCTCAGTCACAACAGTAGGGCATGCACAACACACTCAGGAGACACCCCTAAAGCCCCAAGTTCTGATGCACAGGGAGCATTGCACTACAGGGCACTACTGGACTTCTTCTTCATAAGGTCACTAGTTTCAAGAGCAGGAAATGTAGCTGACTTTCTTAACACATAGAAACAGACACAGAAAGTTAGACAAAGTGAGGAGACAGAGGAATGTGTCCCAAATGAAAGAACAGGACAAAATTGCAGCCAAAGACCTAAACAAAATGGAGATAAGCAATACACCAGATAGAGAATTCAAAGGAATGGTCATAAAGGTATGCACTAGCCTTCAGAAAAGGGTGGAAGTTCCAGTGAGACCCTCAACAAAGAGAAAATACAAAAATAACCGACTAGAGATAAAACAATAATAAATTAAAAATTCACTTGAGGAAATAAATATTAGACTAGATGAAGCAGAAGAATAGATCAGTGAGCTGGGAAACAGAGTAATGGAAAGAAGCCAAATGAAACAGAAAAAGAAAAAAGAATAATAAAAAATGAGGATAGGTTAAGGGAACTCAGTGACACCAACAAGCATAGTAACATTTGCATTATAGGGATCCCAGAAGGAGAAGAGAGAGAAAAAAGGGAGGCTGAAAATTTATTTGAAGAAATAGTAGCTGAAAACTTCCCTAATCTGGGGAAGGCAACAAACATGCAGATCCAGGACACACAGGGAACTTCCAACAAAATCAACCTAGGAGGTCCACACTAAGACACATGATAATTGGGCACCTGGGTGGCTCAGTTGGTTAAGCAACTGCCTTAGGCTCAGGTCATGATCCTGGAGTCCCGGGATTGAGTCCCACATCAGGCTCCCTGCTCAGCAGGGGGTCTGCTTCTCCCTCCGCCCTCTTCCCTCTCGTGCTCTCTGTCTCTCATTCTCTCTCTCTCAAATAAATAAATAAAATCTTTAAAAAAACAAAAAAGACACATGATAATTAAAATGGCAAAAGGTAGTGGTAAAGAGAGAATTTTAAAAGCAGCAAGAGAATGCAGTGCCTGGGTGGCTCAGTCCATTAAGCATCCATCTCTTTATTTTGGCTCGGGTCATGATCTCAGGGTCATCAGATCAAAACCTGCATTGGGCTCTGTGCTGGGTGTGGAGCCTGCTTAAGATTCTCTCTCTCCCTCTCCCTCTGCCTCTCCACCCCATCTCTCTTTCTCTATCTCTCTCTCCCTCTCCTAAAAAAAAAGCTGCAAGAGAAAAAACAAAAACAACAACAACAAAAAAAACCCAAAGCAAAACAAAAACCCTAGTAACATACAATGGAAACCCCATGAGGCTATCAGCTGATTTTTCACCAGAAACTTTGCAGGCCAGAAGGAGTGGCATGATATATTCAAAGTGCTAAATGGAAAAGATCTATAACCAAAATTATCCTTTCCAGCAAGGCCATCATTCAGAAAGAAGCAGAGATCGAGAGTTTCTCAGACAAACAGAAGTTAGAGGAATTCATCACCACTAAACCAGCCTTAAATTAAAGGGGATTCTTTGAGTGGAAAGGAAAGATCATAAGGAGAAATAAGAAAAATAGGAAAGGAAAATATTTCACAGATACGTACAAACATAATACAAGTAGTAGATTAATCATTTATAAAACCAGTATGGAAGTTACAGCACAAAAGCAGTAAAATTAAATATATCTGTAACAATTAGCCAAGGGATTCACAAAATAAAAGGATGTAAATTATGACACCATGTATCTAAAATGTGGGGAGAAGTGGAGTAAAAATTTAATGATTTTAGAATGGGTTCAAACAAGCGACCTCCAAATTAAAATAGACCAGTGTATGCAGAAGATGTTATATACAAACCTAATGGTAACCACAAATTAAAAAAACCTGCATTAGATATGCAAAAATAAAGAGAAAGGAATCCAAGCATATCCCTAAAGAAGGCCATCAAACCTCAAGAAAAGAGAGCAAAAAAAGAAAAGAACAGAGAACCACAAAACAATCCTAAAACATGTAACAAAATGGCAATAAGTACATACCCATCAAAAATTACTTTGAATGTAAGTGGACTAAACATTCCAATCAAAAGACATAGGGTGACAAAATGGATAAAAAAAAACAAGGGGCGCCTGGGTGGCTCAGTCGTTAAGTGTCTGCCTTCAGCTCAGGTCATGATCCCAGGGTCCTGGGATCGAGCCCTGCATTGGGCTCCCTGCTAAGTGGCAAGCCTGCTTCTCCCTTTCCCACACCTTCTGCTTGTGTTCCCCCTCTCACTGTCTCTCTCTCTCTGTCAAATAAATAAATAAAATCTTAAAATAAAAACAAGATTCATCTATATGTTGCCTATAAGAGACTCATTTCAGACCTAAAGACACATGCAGATTGAAAGTGAAGGGATGGAAAAACATTTATCATGCAAATGAAAGCAAAAAGAAAGCTGAGGTAACAGTACTTATATTGGACAAAATAGACTTTAAAACAAAGACTTTGCCAAGAAACAAAGAATGGCAATATATAATCATAAAAAGTACAATCCAACAAGAAAATATAATAACTGTAAATATTTATGCCCCCAACAAGGAAGCACTCAAATACATAAAGCACCTATTAAGAAAAATAAAGGAAGAAATCAATAGTAATATAATAATAACAGGGAAATTTAACATCCCACCTACGTGAATGGATAGATCATCCACACAGAAAATCACCCAGAGGGATGCCTGCATAGCTCAGTCAGTTAAGCACCTGCCTTTGGCTCAGGTCATGATTCCAGGATCCATGGGATTGAGTCCCGTAGTGGGCTCCTTGCTCAGTGGGGAGCCTGCTTCTCCCTCTGCCTGCCACTCCCCCCGATTGTGCTCTCTCTCTCTCTCTCTGACAAATAAATAAATAAATAAAATCTTAAAAAAAAAAGAAAGTCACTCAGAGAATATTGGCTTTGAATGACACATTGGACTAGATGGATCTAACATATATATTAGTAACATTCCATCCCCGAACAGCAGAATACACATTCTTATCAAGTACACATGGAACATTCTCCAGAATAGATCACATATTAGGTCACAGGACAAGTCTCAACAAATTAAAAAAGACTGAAATCATCATGCATTTTTTCTGACCATAATGCTATGAAACAAGAAATCAACCATTAGAAAAAAGTCTGGAAAGAACACAAATACATGGAGGTTAAATAACATGATGCTAATCAATGAATGGGTCAACCATGAAATTAAAGAGGAAAGGAGAAATTCTGTGGAGACAAATGAAAATGAAAGCAACAATCCAAAACTTTGTGATGCAGCAAAAGCTGTTCTAAGAGGGAAAATTATAGCAATTCAGGCCTACCTCAAGAAGCAAGAAGAATCTCAAACAACCTAACCTTATACCTAAAGGAGGTAGAAAAAGAACTAACAAAGCCCAAATCTAGTAGAAAGAAGGAAATAATAAACAGAAATAAATGAAATAGAGACTAAAAAACCAATAGGACAAATCAATGAAACCAGGAGCTTGTTCTTTGAAAAGATAAAAAAAAATTCATAAACTTTTAACCAGACTAATCTGAAGGAGGAAGAGGGGGAGGAAGAGGGGGAGGAAGAGGAGGAGGAGGAGGGGGAGGAAGAGGAGGAGGAGGAGGAGGAGGAGGAGGAGAAGGAGAAGAAGAAGAAGAAGAAGAAGAAGAGAAGAAGAAGAAGAAGAAGAAAGAGGAGGAGGAGGAGGAGGAAGGAGAGGAGAGGGAGGAGGGGTAGGAGGGGTAGGAGGAGGCAGAAGAGAAAAGAAAAAGAAAGAAAGAAAGAACTAAAACATATAAAATCATAAATGAAAGAGGAGAAATAACAACCAGCATCACAAAAATACAAAAAATTATGAGAATATTATGAAAAGTTATTTGCCAACAAATTTGATAACCTAGAAGAAATGCATAAATTCCTAGACACATATAGCCTCCCAAAACTGAATAAAAAAGAAATGGAAAATTTGAACAGATTACCTGCAAAGTAATTGAGTCAGTAATCTAAAAACTCAACAAAAGTCCAGGACCAGACAACTTCTAGGTGACTTCTATCAAACATTTAAAGAAAAGTTAATACCTATACTTCTCAAACCATTCCAAAAATAGAAGAGGAAGGAAAGTTTCCAAGTTCATTCTGTGAGGCCAGCATTACCCTGATTACAGATTAAAATACTACAAAAGAAAGAGAACTACAGGCCAATATCTCTGATGAATATAGATGCAAAAATCCTTAACAAAATATTAGCAAACCAAATCAACAATACATTAAAAAAAAAATCATTCACCATGATCAAGTGGGATTTATTCCTGGGATCCAAGGATGGTCCAATATTCACAAATCAGTGAGTGTGATACATCACCTCAACAAGAGAAAGAGTAAAAACCATATGATCATTTCTAGATGCAGATAAATTACTTGACAAAGTACATATCCATTCATGTTAAAAACTCTCAACACACTAGATTTAGAGGGAATCTACCTCAACATAATAAAGGTCATATGTGAAAAACCACAACAAACATCATACTCAATGTTGAAAAACTTTTCTTCTAAGATCAGGACCAAGACAAGGATGTCCACTCTCACCATTTTTATTCAGTACAGTACTGAAAGTCCCAGCAACAGCAATCAGGCAAGAAAAAGAAATAACAGGCATCCAAATTTATGGGGGAAAAAGTAAAACTTTTACTATTTGTAGGTGATATAACACTATATACAGAGAACCCTAAAGACTTTGCCAAAAAACTACTAGAACTGGTAAAAATTCAGTAAAGTCACAGGATAAAAAATCAATAGAGAGAAATCTGTAGCATTTCTGTACACTAACAATGATGTAGCAGAAAGAGAATTTAAGATAACAATCTCATTTACAATTACACCAAAAATAACAAAATACCTAGGAATAAACTTAACCAAAGAGGTGAAAGACCTATGCTCTGAAAATTACTAAACACTGATAAAAGAAATTGAAGATGACAAGCAAATGGAAAGATATTCCATGCTCATGGGTTGGGAGGACAAATACTGTTAAAAAGATCCATATTACCCAGAGCAGTCTACAGATTAAATGTAATCCCTATCCAAATTCCAATAGCATTTTTTACAGAACTAGAACAAATAATCCTAAAATTTGTATGGAACCACAAAAGACCCCAAAAGGAAGAACAAACCTGGAGGTATCACAATCCCAGATTTCAAGATACAATACAAAGCTGTAGTAATCAAAACAGTATGGTGTCAGCACAAAAACAAACAGACCAATAGAACAGATTAGAGAGCCAGAAATAAACCCACAATTACATGGTCAATTAATCTATGACAAAGGAGGCAAGTATATACAATGGGAAGAAATCTTTTCAACAAATGATGTTTGTAGAACTGGACAGCTACATGCAAAAAAATGGAACTAGACCACTTTCTTACCCAGTACACAAAAATAAACTCAAGATGGATTAAGCACCTAAATGTGAGATTTGAAACCATAAAATTCCTAGAGGAAAATACAGGCACTAGTCTTGACATCAGCTGTAGAAATGCTTTTCTAAATGTTTCTCCTTTGGCAAGGAAAACAAAAGGAAAATTGAATGATTGACTCTGTACACCAAAATAAAAAGCTTTTGCACAGAGAAAAAAACCATCAACAAAACAAAAAGACAACCCACTGAATGGGAGAAGATACTTGCAAATGATATATCCAATAAGGTGTTAATATTCAAAACATATAAAGAGCTTATACAACTCAACACCAAAAAAACAAATAATCCAATTAAAAATGGGCAGAAGACATGAATAGACATTTTTCCAAAGAAGACATACAGATGGTCAATAAACACATGAAAAGATGCTTAATATCACTCATCATCAGGGAAAAGCAAATCAAAACTACAATGAGGTATCACCTCACACCTGTCAGAATGGCTATAATAAAAAAAACAAGAAGATGTGAGAAAAGGGATCCCCTGTGCCCTGTTGGTGGGAATATGAACTGGTGCAGCTATGGCAGGAAACAGAAGGAGGTTCCTCAAATATTAAAAATAGCATTATCATATGGTCCAGTAATTCTACTACTGGGTATTTTACCCAAAGAAAACAAAAAACACTAATTAGAAAAGATACACACCCTGATGTTTATTGCACGTTATTTACAATAGCCAAGATATGGAAGCAACCCAAATGTCCATCAGTAGATGAATGCATAAAGAAGATGTGCTATATATATACAAAGGAATATTACTTGGCTACATAAAGAATGAAATCTTGGCATTTGCAACAACATGGATGGATCTAGAGGATATAATAATAACCAAGTGAAATAAGACAGAGAAAGACAAATACCGTATGATCCACTCATGTGCAGAATTTAAGAAACAAAACAAACAAAGAAAAAAAAGAGACAATTGAAAAAACAGAATCTTAACTCTAGAGAATAAACTGGTGGTTGCCAGACGGGGGGTGGGTGGGAGGATGAGTGAAATAGGTGATGGGGATTAAGAGCACACTTTTGATGATGAGCACGGAGTAATGCATAGAATTGTTGAATCATTATATTGTACACCTGAAACCAATATAACACTGTATGTTAATTATATTGTGAAGTAAAATAAACAAACAAAAATTTTTAAAAATTCAAAATCCATGGTGATCTGATTTCTTGGTTGTGATAAAGGTAAAATTTGGTAGTACCAAAACAAATCTGTTTAGTGAGATTAAAATGTGTTTAATGAGTTAGCTCTTGTTAATAATCATATATTTTCTTTTTTTTTTAAAGATTTTATTTATTTATTTGAGAGAGAGAATGAGATAGAGAGAGCATGAGAGAGCATAGGGAGGGTCAGAGGGAGAAGCAGGCTCCCCGCCGAGCAGGGAGCCCGACGTGGGACTCGATCCAGGGACTCCAGGATCATGACCTGAGCCGAAGGCAGTCGTCCAACCAACTGAGCCACCCAGGCACCCAATAATCATATATTTTCTGTTAAAAAAATTCCACATTTTAGCAGATAGATGGGGCTTCTAATTCTGTGTTGAACATTAAAATACCAAAGTTATGGTTTAGAAATATCTACTCAGGCACTTGAATTTTCTCAGCAGTCTCTTTGTGTTGTTTTTTGTTTTTTTTGCATCAACATCTATTCCCAGGTAAGGGTTTACTTAAAAAAAATTCAGGGGGCTCCTGGGTGGCTCAGTCGTTAAGCGTCTGCCTTCGGCTCAGGTCATGATCCCAGGGTCCTGGGATCGAGCCCCGCATCGGGCTCCCTGCTCAGCGGGAAGCCTGCTTCTCCCTCTCTCACTCCCCCTGCTTGTGTTCTCTCTCTGTGTCAAATAAATAAATAAAATCTTTAAAAAAAAAAGTTAACTTTAAAAAAAAATTCAGTAAGATCATCTTATATTGAACCTGGCCAAGGCACTCTAATTTTCCCATATGCCCATTGTGATAGAACGCCTCCACACATTCATTTTGTCCTAGGATCTGATATTTCTTACAAGTGACTCAACATTATATTGTTTTAACAAAGCTCTATTTTAGCTCCATTCTACTTGTTTGTAGAAAACTAATGAGAGAAAAGAGAAGCACAATCATTTTGGGCTTTAGACCTTAGCCCCCTGCTGAAGAAATTATGGATTATTTGTGATACGGTGGTCAGTTATACAGTTTACGGACCAAAGATTTAGTTTCCATTTTCCCCTTCTGTGTATACTCTGTTCAACAGATGTGAATGGGGAATGCCTTCCTCCATTTCTCTCCAGTATCCCTCAGGTTACAGAAAACAACTATTTTCACCAATAATCTTAAGATGTGATGGTGGATTAGTATTTGAAGGAGTCAAATAAAGATTTACACTAGTCTACCTTTCACATTCTTAGTCAAATGGTAGAGACTTTCAAAGGAACCATACTACACGGAAGGTGCCAGAAGCTTAAAGGAGGCATTAGCAAGAGTGCTGGCTTGTAGTTGAGCCTGCTGCAATGGAGAGGGGTCAGCCATCCTGAAATTGCTTCATCAGAAAGTCATCTCATCCCAAGAAAGGCGTTCATATGCGAAATTTACCAAATGTATGAGGAAGATGAACAAAATTATTTGTATCTTAAGAAATAGTGCAAATAGAAGAATTTGTAAAAACAAATGGAAAATAATCTCAACCTCCCCCCCTTTTAAAATGATTATATTTTTATAATCGTTTAAAATGATTATATTTATTATTCCTGAGGAGATGAAGGAGTAGGGCATAAAATAGGCAAAACAGTCTAAGAAATCTGATCATAATCTTTTTTTTTTTTTTCTGATAGAGACACAGCGAGAGAGGGAACACAAGTAGGGGGAGTGGGAGAGGGAGAAGCAGGCCTCCCTCGGAGCAGGGAGCCTGATGCGGGGCTCGATCCCAGGACCCTGAGATCATGACCTGAGCTGAAGGCAGACGCTTAACCACTGAGCCACCCAGGGACCCCAAAATCTGATCATAATCTTGAAAACAAAATTTATTGTTGAAAATACTCAATAGAAAAGCTACATCTACGAAAGGACAAAACAGTGAAGGAGCAGATTGGGTTGAAGATATCACTGAAAAATCAGAATGAAGAGATGAAGAGTTGATGAATATGAAAAATTAAGAGACAGATATGATTCATGGAGAAACTCAAATATTGATCTACTAAGAATGTTAAAAGGGCAGAGCAGAGAAATGAGAACAGAACCATCTGAAGAGCTTACAAGATGCATGTAATACCATCCCTGGGCCTGAACCATGGGGTTTTTTGACCAGTGTCGAGGCTCCCATACGACAAGCACAGGCAATATATTTGCCGTGATCCTCAGGAGCCTATTTGAGATAAAAGAAAAAAGGAAAAAAAAAAAAAAGAAGAAGAAAAAGAAAAAGTGCATACAATGGTTAGTTTTGTTTTTTGCTGTAAATACCTTTGTTAGGTACAAACTGAATCATGGTGAAATAGTAACTTCTGTTTACAGTAGGGGTTTACATGTAGAAATTGAATAGAATAGTATGTAGCCTAAATTCAGAATCATCAGCTACATCCTCTGGAATATGAATGGCCAAGAAAAACTATGACTTCTATGGTTTCACCAGTTTCAAAACATGTACAGTTTTGTATTTTATGGTTGACTCTAATGGTATAGAAAGGAAATGAGAAACTAGCAAAAATCTTGAGCAATCCCTGATGAACTTGAAATGCTGCATTATTAGCTTTTGTATACAGATTATAAAACCAGATTATAAAACAGCTAAAATCACATTCAAACTAATTCTGGATTTTCAGTATTATATAAAGTGGCACATTGAGGCTGTCTGTATGATCACTAAGTTCAGGCAGTATGGAAGACTAGATATCCCTGATATTTTAGCTCATAATTAAAATATTTTCTTCTCATAGAAGTTTCTCCCTAACAGAGGGTAGTCACTCTCAGTCTGTGCCAGGTATCAGGTTAGTGTCCTATTTACAGTTCATGCTTTCATTACCTCCTCTGCTTTGATGGACTAGACTCTAAGCTTTTTCCCTCTTGAAGGGGCATTGCAGCAGGATGGGGCTTCTTCCCTTTGTCTTTATTTATTTATTATTAATTAATTTATTTATTTTATTTATTTTTAATGACTGAAACAAAACAGATCTATAACTGCAGCTTCTGGAAAAACCATTTGTCCTTGCCAGTCTTGTATCTCTCCTTGAACTTGATCTTGGCCTCTTGTTGGGCCTTGCATTTAAGAGCAGGGTCTCTGAAGATATCCTGTTGATGACAGTTTTGTCTAAGGGGATATCCACAGAGTACCTTGTGGGCATGAGGTGACTGTAGTTATAAATTTTCACAAAAGATTCAGTCTTTGACCTCTTGGTGACTTTCTCCTTGCCCATGGCAGCTGTCACTTTGCAGGAATAGTGGCCAATTCCAGCCACCAGAGCATGGCTGGAGGAATGGTCTGAGGTGTCATCATCAATGTTCTTCACAGTGACCACTTTGCATCCGGACTAGCATCCGGTCAGGACCAGCACCACCTTTCCAGGTTTCATGAACTTGCCCATCTTGACACCAGCCACTCGCGTCTACAGCAGAAAGGAAGCAATGGCCAGAGCTTCTCTTCTTGATTCTGATATTTCTGTTTTGTTCTCTTTTTGCTCTTGCTACACTGGGGCATGAAACTGACACACACCAAAAATGATACTAAACCATCAATAACCCTGTGGTAAAAAACAGAGACAAATGCAAAATTATTTCTGAAGTTGGATTATTATTTAGACATAAAAAAATGAAGTATTGGGGCACCTGAGTGATTCAGTCGGTTAAGCATCTGACTCTTGGTTTCAACTCAGTTCATGATCTCAGCTTCGTGAGATCGAGCCTTGCGAGATCGAGCCTCACATTGGGTTTTATGCTCAGTGTGGAGTCTGCTTCAGATTATCTCTCCCTCTGCCCCTCCCCCTGTTCATTCTCTCTCTCAAATAAATAAATACAATCTTTTTTTTAAAAAATGAAGTATTGACACATGCTACAATGTGGATAATCTTTGAAAATATGATGCTGAGTAAAAGAAACCACACAACAAAGATCACCCAGTGTGTGATTCCATGTATATGAAATATCCAGAATAGGTGAAAATATAGAAACAGATGCAGATTGGTTGTTGACAGGGGCTATGTGTGGTGATGAGGAATGGGGAACAACTGCTGAATGGGTATGGGAGTTTGTCTTGGATGATCAAAATGTCTTGAAACTAGATAGAGGTGGTGGTTGCACAATATTGTGAGTGTACTCAATGCCACCGAGTTATTCACTTTAAAAGAGTTAATTTTACATTACGCCAATTTTACCTCAATTAAATAAAAAAACTATTCTGGCGTGACACTTCCATGATGTGGGAAAATCCACACCAAAGTTTAGTTCAGAGTAGAAAACCAAAAACACTACCTGGGAGAGTCAAAAGAAGTAACAAACAGATAGATTAGAAAGAGAAGAACACAAAACCAGGTAAGTAATGACATGAAACAGTATAGTAGGAAGTGAAGGAAATTATAAGGAAAGAACAAGACTCAAGAACAAGAACAATTTTTTTACATAACTACATAGAACTTTTAGAAATAAAAAAATAGTAATTTTTTAAATGAATTGGACAACTGATTAAGTTAAACTGAAGGGATAATTAATGTAATGGAACTTAGAGCTGGGGATAATAAAAATATTAAAAATATGTTAAGACATTTAAAAACTCGGAAGATAGAATGAGAATATTCCAGAACATGTCTAATAAGAAGTCTAGGAAAAAACAAAATAAAAAAAAAAGAGAGGCAATATTTGAGGAATCAATGACCAATAATTTTCCACAATTCGCATTATTACCTAATAAAATATGTTATTACAATTACTTTTAAGAAAAATTTATCAATATGTAATAAAATCGAAGAGTGTGTATATACTTGCAATCCTACTTGTACTTTTCTGTTGGGCAGAAGTTCTTAGAATACCCACCTGTGCAGTGATGTACCTTGCAGCCTTATTTGTAATAGGGAAAAGATAGAACCTTATTAACTGAATCTTTCCCAGGACGTCTTTGACTCTGCTTTTATACATTAGGAAATCTGCATTTAGTCACTAGAGACTATATACTACTCAAGAATTAAAACATTTGGCTAATTAAATTTTATCTGAGGAAAAAGTCCCGTAATTGAGTTTAAAATAAAATACATACGGTAATAAATAGAGATGTAAACAGTTTATTAATTTATAAAGGTCTGCTGAAACAATGTGCTCAAAATAAGGCTAATATGTACTATTCAGAAGAGTGTCCCATTAAGATCCTGATTCAAAATCAGTTAGGTAGTTATATTATGCACAATTCTAATGGGTTTGATTATCTGATCAGTTCACAAATTATAAATAGTAGATGAGAAGCGAGGGATGAAAATATGCCTAGAGAGGAACATGAGACTGAGCAGCAAGGGATGCCAACTGGAAGGAAAAAACAAGCAATAAAAAGCAGATGTATTTAACACAAAAATCTTGTCACTTTGAGTCCCTTTTTTGGAGGTGTACAGCCCCATGTATATATTCTTCTTGAAGTCTTCATTATCATGGTATGGTTTTAAAATCCATGTTCAAAGTGGATCATTAGCACAACTTTAATTTTGTTCCATAGGCCCTCTTTAAGACGTAAGTTGAGAAGAATGGGATAGAGTGGGCAGACAATAAACACGTGATTGAAGAAAGATAAGGGAGAAGGTTCTTAGTGGTTACACTGAGAGTGTGACCTCAAAGCGTGCTGCTGGGTAGGATAACTTCAGGAGCCATATGCCCTAAATGGGTTGTGATTCTCACAGAGTAACAGGTACAGGGCAGGGGTGAGATAAAGGAAATTAGCGGTCTGCTCAGCTTTCAAGAAATAAGAAATGACACAGAGGTCAGTGGTGCTGGGAGCCTCGCGGGCGCGGCGCCGTCACGTTACTCGCAGTTGGGCGGCGGCCGCGGCACAGCGCTGAGTGCACATCATGCCTTAGCAGCAGCCCCGGAGGCGCCCCCGCCCTCACAGCCCCTGCGCTGGCGCAGCCACCCTCGCTCCCTCTGCTCGTCTTCCCTTCGCTCGCACCAAGGCTGATCAGTTGACCGAAGAACAGATTGCTGAGTTCAAGGAAGCTTTCTCCCCATTTGACAAAGATGGCGATGGAACCATCACAACAAAGGAACTTGGAACTGTCATGAGGTCACTGGGTCAGAACCCAACAGAAGCCGAGTTGCAGGATATGATCAACAAGGTGGATGCTGACAGAAATGGCACCATCGACTTCCCAGAATTTTTGGCTATGATGGCTAGAAAAATGAAAGATACAGACCGTGAAGAAGAAATTCACGAGGCATTCCGAGTCTTTGACAAGGATGGCAACGGTTACGTCAGTGCGGCGGAGCTACGTCATGTCATGACCAACTTAGGAGAAAAACTAACAGATGAAGAAGTAGATGCAATGATCAGAGAAGCAGATATTGATGGAGTTGGGCAAGTCAACTATGAAGAATTCGTACAGATGATGACTACAAAATGAAGGCCTACTTTCAACTCCTTTTCCCCCTTGTAGAAGAATCAAATTGAATCTTTTACTTACCTCTTGCAAAAAAAAAAAAAAAAAGTTCATTTACTCATTCTGTTTCTATATAGCAAAACTGAATGTCAAAAGTACCTTCTGTCCACACACACAAAATCTGCATGTGTTGGTTGGTGGTCCTGTCCCCTAAAGATCAAGCTACACGTCAGTTTTACGATATAAATACTTGTACTACCTTAATGATAAGGAAGCACCTAATGGACTCCTTGCAGTTCCATTTGCTCATGATTAATACACTGTTTGGGCTGGCCAGTTTTTCATGCATGCAGCTTGACAGTTGAGCACAGTCAGGCATTTGTATTAAAAACAAAAAATGAAAAAAACAAATTTAAAACTTATTCAAATGGGTTCTAGTTCAATTTTTTAGTATAAATTGTCATAGCTGGTTTACTGAAAACAAAACATTTAAAATTGGTTTAGCTCAGGGTGCTGTGCAGAGAAATGGGTGAAGGATAAACTGTCTAGACGTTGCCCCACTTAGCAGGATGGCCCTCTCGTACTTCTGGGCACCCCCACCCATGGTGACCATGACACTCATCCCAGTGGCATGCCGTGTGTGTTGGTTTAGCGTTGTTCCATGTTGTCCTAGTGCGAAATGGGTGTCAAGCTGTCACCATTCACACAAATTTTTTTTTTTTTTTAAACAAGAAACCTTTACCAAGGGAGCATCTTGGGACTCTCTGTTTTTAAAACCCCCTGAACCATGACTTGGAGCCAGCAGAGTAGGTTGTGGCTGTGGACTTCAGCACAAGCATCAACACTGCTGATCAAGAAATTACAATTTACGTCCATTCCAAGTTGTAAATGCTAGTCTTTTTTTTTTTTATTATTATTCCAATAAAAAAAGACCATTAACTTAAAAAAAAAAAGAAAGAAATCACACGGAAATAAGAAATGATGTATTTTTTTAAAATGGTGTATCCTATGCACTGTGAACCTCTCCTTTAATGAAGCTCCCTATAAATCTTCAGTAACACATGTGTTCTGCTAATGCTTTGGAATGAAGGATTTGTTATGGTGATGAGCCCTGACCAATATGTGGTGACAGTAAAAATTGCCTGCAGGTAGAGCTAAGAGCCAAGTTCTGATTAATGCTTTGTCATGGAACTGAGGACATACAGATAGAAGCCCCGGTGTGAAGAGCAGGTCATAGTTCATTTGGGAAACAACAATGAAAAATCTCCTAAACTTGAAAAAAAAAAAAAGCAAAATTAAATTATCAGCATTTCCAAAATATATTTGAGCAATTTTCTGACAGTTTCTGAAAGAGAAAATCCTTTACTATCTCTGCTAATTCACCTCATGATGCCTACGAGATAATATTTTATTACAACCCTATCTAATAGATCCATGGAGATACAAAGCCTTTGGCATATATCGGATTTTCTGGAAATGTAAAGGAACAAAGAAGGAGCTATGGGGCAGGAAAAGAGGAATATGCGGGGTCAGGTTATTTGGAAAAGGAGATTATTTGGAAGCTACTTGACTTTTTTCTCCCTGAAAAACCACTTCTATACTCACTTTCTCAGATTTTCTTTCATTGTTATACAACAATAGCTACTTAGATCTGGCCTAGCCATGAGGGAGGTGACCGAAACATAGCTTCCACTACTCAGAAAACCCTCCTCCATTCCCTGCACACCTTCAACCCATCTCCAATTATGCTTTCTGGTTAATACTTCAATTTCATCTCAGGCTTTACCTCCTCAAAGTGGACTCATGCTTACCCTCCAGTGTAAGCACTGTGTATAGAGGGACCTGTCATGTTTCCCAGGAACAAAAGATGGAGCAACCAGTAGTTGCTCAATGAATGACTCAAAACACCCTTCTGACAACGGGTTATTACTTGTGTTTTGTTATGTCACACAAAGGAATAACATAAAAATATAATTGCAGAGAAAAATTCCTTTTCTAATTAGCTAACTAAAAACTATGGACAGTCCCAGGCACTATTCAAGTCCTCACCTGTTTGTTTGGATCCTGGGTCATGACCACAGCAGTATGTCTTTCTTTACAGATTATTCTGCTCTCCAGCCAGGAGTCATTTTTCTATGAGAACCATTAGCATGTTTCTCGGTAAGGTTTTCTCTCTGATGAACAGAGTAGAGATCTAGAGGCCTGCGGTGGCAAAATGTAAATAAGATAATGAGATTGTCAGCATGGTGTGCCTTGGGAAAGCTCGTGATGAAGAACATTCTGTGGTTTTCTACTGCCGTTCAGCGCTATTCCTTCAGGGCTCTCCTTTCTGGTTCCTAGAATCCACGCGGAAACCTCGATGCTCCAGTCCTGCCTCCTTCATCTGCGACCAGGAATAAAACAATGGTTTTAAGCTAACTGATTTAACTCCTAAATAAGTTAACATAAACCAGGGTCTAGAAAAGCGAAGGATCCTTTGGGGTTAAATGGCTTTAATCACGATTGCATTGTACTGATTACAATTCCCAGCTGTGCTGGTGCATAGCTCTTCAAAAGAATGTCTACAATCCCCTCTTCACTTCTCTTCCGTTCTCTCTTGAACCCATTCGGGGAAGTCTGTTTGCTTTTTTCTTACCTCTTCACCCAAACTGGCCCTGACCAGGTCACCGGTGGCTTCCAGAGCCGGCATCTCCCTCCCTGGCCTCTAGCCTTTTCGGTGGTCTCGCCAGGCCAGCCGCTCGCTACTTCTGGGGGGCGGTCGGGAGGGCGTGGCACCGGGGCCGGAGCTCCGGGCAGGGAAAATAGCTGAGGGCGAGCAGAGGCCTCGCAGCCCCCGCCCCCCTCCGCCGAGAGCTCCGGGGACCCCGCCGGGAGAGAGCTCCGGAGCCTCTGTCACTTCCTCCCCTCCTCCAGTCCCGGCTGCAGAGCGCCACCGCAAGCGCGCGGAACGCGCGGGAGGTCGGGCCAGCGGCGCGCGCCGCACGGCGGGGACACGCGAGCACACGATGTCCTCGCGCAGCCCGCCCGCCCCCACCCCCACCCCCGCCCCCGCCCCCGGCTCCCTGTTCCCTGCAGCCCTTGCAGAGGGAAAAGTAAGTAGTGCACTTTCACCACTTCCTCTGGCTGAGACCGAAGATGTTTCTTCCGCTGGTGCTGACGATTCTACAGAACCAACTAGTTTCATCATGGAACAGAAAGAAAACACGATAGAACATAGATTTTTCTTCCTTCCTTCCTTCCTTCCTTCCTTCCATCTTCCTTTCTTCCTCTCTCTCTCTTTCTTTTTTCTTTCACCGGGAATAATATCAAATCTACTGCTAGTCCTGGCAGCAAGCATGATGGACTTGTTGGTATTCCTGTATGCACAACAACATTTAATTTTTCCAGCTACACAGTCGATATGTTGTTGGCAGTTGTAAAGAATCTCATTATCTCTCAGGCAAAATACTCTATCTAGAATGTTGTATGTGGCGAAGGTAATTTTAAAGCAAACAATTTTGGATTAAAAAAAATAAGCCTACATCTATAATAGGAGAAAACAGCGAGAGGAATGATAAATTATAAGAAAATCCAGAAGTCCTGCATCTGGGTGGGTTGTGGTGGTGGGGGGGGGGGGTGGAGGGGGGGGGGGTGCTACCTCAGGCCAGAAGGGGGCACCTTTTGTAATTCTTCAATTCAGAGGAGATACTTTCATGAAAAGTACCCCTACCCCCTCCATCCCCACCCCGGGGTGCTTTTTCTCCTGTGTGTAAAAGATACCACATGGCTAGCAGTGGTTCTCTCAGCTCCTCAGAGTTCACAGGGATTAATCTTGCGGTTAAATTCTCTCCAGTCATATCTTGACAAGACAGCTTCAAACCATGGGCTCCATGGGGCTTCCCTGAGGGAAATGCATCAACAGCAGCACCTCAAAACCAACCCGGAGGTGAGGGATTGTGGAACCTCAACCTCTTGGGACTGGGAGGGCTCCTCTCACTTTGTGCAGAAGGTGAGTAGCTTTGCCAAGAGCTCCACCATCTAGGCCCCAGATGGTAGTGGTTTGGGATTAGGTGAGTGTAGGAGCCAGGCTGCGTGTGGGAAGCCTTGACTTTCTGCTTATTTCCTCTGTGACTCTGGGCAAGTTACTCAACTTCTTTGTAATTCAATTTTACCTTCTAGATCCATCCTGGCTGAAGTCATAAACATTTAATGCATATTTGTAAAAAAGGTAAGAATCTCCCTGGAATCAGATTTGGCAAGGGGAACATGGTAAATGCTGATTTTCTCTGTAGAAAAGAGTTAGAGCTTGGAATAATTGTGATTTGGGCACTGAGGGAAAATATGACCTGGCATATGACCTAACTAGTGAAGATTGAGATATTTGGGGTAATAAAAATAATAAGATGCTCAATTTTACTTCTCTTTAAGCTATCAATTTCATTTTAGTCAAAGTACATTTATTGAAGTAAAAGGGTCACTTTTTAATAACATATGCAATAATTAATAGAGCAATATTGTATGATAAGAAGAATGCTGGAGGCAGACTCGGTTACACTGTGTACTAGCTTCTTTTTATCACAGTTATCTGGGTGACCAGTTAACACCTTCAGATTTTTTTTCTTTTCTTTTTCAAGAACGAACTATTAGTTTAGATCAATGGCTTCATATTATGATGTGTGTCACAATAATCTGGAGAGTTTTTTGTTTGAAATATATATCCCAGGAGTGCCTGGGTGGCTCAGTTGGTTAAGCGTCAGACTCTTGATTTTGGCTCAGGTCATGATCTCAGGGTTGTGAGATGGAGCCTGGTGTTGGGCTCCTCGCTGAGTGTGGAGCCTGTTTGGGATTCTCTCACTCTCCCTCTCTTCTGACCCCCCCCCAATCTCAAATGCTCTGTCTCTCTCTCAAAAAAAAAATTATCTATCTACCTATTTATCTATCTATCATCTATCTTTCTATCTATTTTCCTATGTACTATCCCAAGTCTGTTGGATTAGAATCTTTTGGGTTGGGGACCAGTAATCTGCACTTTTTAAAAGCTACAATGACAAATTTGGAGCAATGCTTATATCTATAGTTGATTTCAGTTACAAAGTTACAAATGTAGTCCATTTCATTATCTCGTCCCACAATCAAATTCTATGATTTCGTTAGTTACAAAAATACTTTTTACAACACTGTAATTATTTCTACATTGTTTCAATCTATATTGCCATCTCAGGGTCAACAACTCAAATTTTTATGTTAACAGATTATTACCAGAGGAGTTATGAGACACAAGCCTAAAAACATGTTTTAGTTCTATTAGTTTAGGATTTATTTTCAATTGTCTTAAGCTTTCATCAACACAAAAAGAACAAAGGAAATTTTTACAATATATGATGAGTTGCTGTGACTAAATCCTGTATAGCTTGTGACTAAGCTCTGCTTTTTCTGACGATCAGGTAGAAATAACAGGTTACGTGTGAACAGGAGATGCTATCTTTCCTTTTCACAGAAATTATACTTGACTCTCTGACTAGTGTTTCCTTTCTCTAATACTCCGAAATCAACTCTTTCATTCAGAATTCATATTATTTCAAAAATGGCCATGTCATTATTTTTCATAAGATTATTCAGAATATGTAGTAATGAATAGAGAAAACAACTGAGAATATTTGCACTTGTTTGCTCAGAAAAAAACGTAAATTAATAGTTTAAGTGCTCATTTCTCACTTGAGACTTACAGACCTTTTTTTTTTCTTCAAAGTATAAGACGATGAAATGTGTCGAAATGTATCAAGAATCTGAACGAACATTTTAAGTAAAAAAAAGTGCACATATTTCTGTCTCATCCTTTGTATTTCCTTAGTATAGTCCAGTAATTAAAAGCCGTCATTCTTTCTATTTGTGTGATATGAGTTAAGATTCATCATGGAAAATAAGTAGCAATATTTTTTTAAAGATTTTATTTATTTGAGAGAGACAGACTGAGAGCATGAGCAGGGGGAGAGGTAGAGGGAGAAGGAGAAGCAGACTCCCCACTGAGCAGGGAACCCGATGCAGGGCTCGATCCCAGGACCCTGGGATCATGACCTGAGCCAAAGGCAGACACTTAACCGACTGAGCGACCCAGGTGCACCACCACACCCCCTCCGTAGCAAATATTTTTAATAATTTTATAAGAGGAAAGGCATTTCACTATTTCAACTGCCTTATTTATAAGGAATAAAACAATTTTAAGACATAAACAGGTATCAAACACTCTCATATCTGGTTAAAATTCTTAAAAATGAAATAAATGCATGGAACATAATCTCAATGTTGAAACAGTAGTATAATGAATTTTTCAGGTCTCAAATTATAGATAAACCATCATAGAGAGGAGCAATTGGAACTTTAACCTCTGTGAGTATTCTGACATCTAGTCCAAATTCAATGATCATCTCAATAAATTTACATTGGCTCACCACATCTTTAATTGATCTGGGCTCCTATCCTATTACTTCTTTTACATAAGCCACCAGTAACAAATTTTGATTTTTGATTCAGAACTAAAACAGTTCGGGGGTATAGCTCAGTGGTAGAGCATTTGACTGCAGAACTAAAACAGTTCTCTAAAGACTTAGGTTATATATCCTTACATTCTGTAAGTTGTTTTTTTTAGTCTCAAGAGCAGCAGATTATTCCCTCCTAGCTTTGTTTTTCCTCCTCTGTGCAGCCGATTTTCCTCATCACAAATATAGACGTGTATCTTTCCCACACTTCTGTGACCTCAAAAAGCATTTATTAGGAGCTTTACTTTGATAGTTATTTCTTTTACGATCTTCTAGATTTGTTCACAGTGCTGACGTTTTCTGATTTTTAAATTGTAATTCAGATCCCACTTCCACTTAAGTTGGAACAAGAGGAAACCCTCAGATCTAAAAAAAAAAAAAAAAAAATTAAGAACACTATTTTTGATAGTAAGCATGGTTGATGCACACTTGTTTCGTATTATTAAGAGTTTTGAAATTTTTTTTTGAACATCACAACTTGTTAATGGTGATGTTGTGTTTATCAAGTTATTTCCTAAAATAGCTGTAAGATTTGGGAATATTTCAAGTGTTCTTATTCAAGGATGAATCTTAAAAACTCTTTGACCTCATGACCTTCATTTTCCAACATGTCACTGATGTCCTCATTGCAGTGGTGTAGTATATTTTTATGTTATCCTACAGGAAGGAAATTCCCTTTTGTCTAAGCATGGATGGGAATCAGTCTTGCATTTACAATTTTACTTGTGTGATACTTGGAAGAATTTTCCACAGACCAGGCTATGACTTTGTACATTTCAAATTTTGCCCTCCCCCTTTCCTACTTGCTTCTGGTTCTGGGTTCCATAGGATCCAGTCATATCATGATATGACTTCTGGTCTTGCACCTTTATGTTATGATACAAGGTAAGTCTGTACCATGGCAGTTAAGAATATTCCTGGAAGCCATATTTATGCCCGGAAGGCTAGAAAGAATATTTTTATACCTAAATATACTTAGATATGACAGAAAACTACATATATTCGAATATGCCACTTAACTAAGTTGGAAATGCCACCTCAACTTTCCTTTCAGAAGATTAAAAAAAAAAAATGTTGGCCACCCCTCCAATGACATCTACACACGTGGAAGGAAATGTGATGTGATGGAAAGCAGATCAGAACAGAAAGGGACAGCATTGATTAGTTATATCTTAGGTTTACAAATTTGCAAAAACATACAGCCATGAAGACACACTGCCTAGGTTCATCCAAAAATGCCTTTGAAGGGACCCAGGCCAGAAAGGAGTTTGAAGCTTCAGCTTCACCAGCTTCGAAGAAGATCCACCTCTGGACACATCCCTGTGCTTTTCAGAGAGTAAGTGCTGAATGAATGGAAGACTTTTTCTCTTAATGTGAAGCCTAAGATGGAAGCTGAGATGACAGATCACTCCAAGGAAGTGGAAGACCTACAGGGGCTCTCTCCTTCATTTGTGCCCCATGTTGCCAGCTCCAGTTCAGAGCAATGCCCAGAACTGAGTGCACTATTCCAGGAGTAATCTAATTCATGCAAGGCAAGCAGAGTAGAAACATGGCCTTGCTCATTCCAGACCATTTACCTCTATTAAGCCAGACTAAAGCTGCTTTGTTGTGTTTTTTCCTTTCCTTCTCTTTGGCAACCTTGTTATGACATTGAGGCATACTGAGCTTATAGTGCATGAAAAGCTTTTAATTTTTCACACTTGCTAAACCAGTTTTCTCTCAGGCTGTCACCAAGCAATTTAAGGTGCAGAGATACTTAATTTTGTATGTCAATTTGACTGGGCTAAGGGATGCCCCATAACTGTGTATTTCTGCGGGAGTCTGCAAAGATGTTTCTGGAAGAGGTTAGCATTCATTCTTTTATTTATTTTTGAATTTTATTTATTTATTTGAGAGAGAGAGAGTGAGAGCAATCACAGAGGGAGAGGGAGAAGCAGACTACCTGCTGAGCAGGGAGCCTGATGCGGTCTCTATCCCAGGACCCTGAGATCATGACCTGAGCTGAAAGCAGATGTTCAACCAACTGAGCCACCAGGCACACCAAGGTTAGCATTTGAATCAGTAGACTGAGTAAAGAAGATCACCCTCATCACTACAGGTGGACATCATCCAATCTGTTGAAGGCCTGAATAGAGCAAAAGGCAGAGGAAGGGTGAATTTGCTCTTTGCTTGAGCTGGGGCATCCATCTTGTCCTGCCTTTAGACATCGGCATTCCTGTCTCTCAGGCCTTTGGACTCAGACTGAATTACACCACCAGCTTTCCTGGTTTTCCAGTTTGCAGACAGCAGATTGCAAGACTTCTTAGCCTCTGTAAATGAATGAGTCTATTGCTATAATAAACAAACAAAGAAACAAACTTCTATTGGTTCTGTTCGTCCCATTTGAAACAACTAAAAAAACAAACAGTCTTTGTAAAAATGGCTTTCAGGAACACTGCACATCAGCAGACGGTGATAGTCATCTCTGAGAAATGGGAAAACAAATGAGGTTTGCTCTGTGATTGTGCTAGCTTACTGACTTGAGGATGTTTCCAGGCTGCAGGGCAGTGAGACTCCAGACAGAGCCCATCCTGGCAGTCTCCCTGAGTTGAAAAGGAGCCTAGAGACCAGAGAAACAAAGGCTGCTGGAATTTGCAGGACAAGAAAGAAGAGTGCTGCTATTAAGTTTTTAATATCCACATTCCTAAGTAGTATCCTAAGCACATCTTTTCGTGTGCTCATTAGCTACTGATAAAACTTAGGTGAAATGTCTATTCCTGTATTTTGAGTATATTTAACTTAGGTTGCTTATTTTCTTATTATTGAACTGTAAGTGTTCTTTATACATTCTGAATAAAAGTCCTTTATCAAATAAATAATTTACAAATATTTCCCCTAATCTATGATTTGCATTAATTGACATTTATGGAACATTCCACCTGCAGTATACATATGCTTTTCAAGTGCACACAGAATGCTTAACAGGATAGACTATATTCTGGGCCATAAAGCAGGACAAACCTTAATAGATGTAGAATTATTCAAGTTAAATAAAACACGCTGTTAGACCAAAATGGAAATAAATTAGAAATCAACAATGGAAAGATATCTAGGAAATTCCCAAATATCTGTAAACTACATAATGCATTTATAAATAATCTGTGGATCAAATAATAAATCAGAAAAAAATTAGAAACTATTTGTAAATGAACACAAACATAAAAATTTGTAAAATGCTAGTAAAGCAGTACTTATTAAAAAATTTACAGCTATAAATAAAAAAGAAGAAAGATCTTAAATGAAGGATTATAGTTTTCATCTTACAAAATTGGAAAAAAAAAAAGCAAGTGAAATCCAATGTAAGTGGAAGAAAGGAAACAGTTAAGATAAAATTGAAAAATTAATGAAATAGAATACAGAAAAACTACAGTAGGTCATGAAAAAGGGATAAAAGTTACTCTGAATGGAAAGGCACAATTGTAGGTGATTTGTAGAGAATACTAGAGAAAACAGAAAAAATTTGCTATAATCAACAAATGAGTTTACAAGGGTGTAGGATATAAGATCGATATACAATAATAATGAACTTCAATCTATAATTCGTATCATATACAAATATTAACCTGGGGATAAAGTTAATTATTTCTAAATTAATTTATAATGGGTCATAGATCTAATATAAAGCCTTAAACTGTAATAGTTCTAGAAGAAAGCAGAGGAGAAATCTTTTGAGCTTGAGATAAGTAAAGATTTTTTTAAGATACAACCCCAAATGCAGGATACATAAAAGAAAAAATATATATAAATTGCACTTCATCAAAATTAAGAACAGGTCTTTGAAAGATGCTCTTAAAGAAATGAAAAGACAGGCCACTGACTAGGAAAAACATTTTTGCAAATCACATGTCTCATAAAGGACTTGAAGAAAAAATATATTTTATATCTATTATATATAAATATGTATATTTATTATATATATATCATTCAAAACTCAATGATAATAAAACAAGCAATTAAAAAAAGATTTGAATGGATACTTCACAAAAAAAGATATATGGACGGTAAATAAGCACATGAAAAGATGCTTATCATCATTAGTCATTAAGAAAATGAAAATTAGAGACCAGGACACCTGTATTATAATGTACAAAATCAAAAAGTTTGATCACACTAAGTGTTGGCAATTGATGCAGCTGTTGGAACTCATATGATGTTGGTGGGGGAACAAAAAACGGCACAACATCCTTGGAGAACAGTCTGGCTATTTCTTAAAAAGACAAACATTGGGCGCCTGGGTGGCTCAGTTGGTTAAGCGACTGCCTTCGGCTCAGGTCATGATCCTGGAGTCCCGGGATCGAGTCCCGCATCGGGCTCCCTGCTCAGCAGGGGGTCTGCTTCTCCCACTGCCCTCTTCCTTCTCGTGCTCTCTGTCTCTCATTCTCTCTCTCTCAAATAAATAAATAAAATCTTTAAAAAAAAAAAGACAAACATTGTGTTAAGTGACAAAGGCTACATATTATATGACATTATGTAATAAATCTAGAATAAACCAATCTGTAGAGATAGCAGATTAGCGGTTTTCTAAGGTGGAGAGGGGTGTGAGTGACTGCTAATGGCTATAAGGTTTTATGTTTGGTTGCACAACCCTGTCGGTATGCTGGAAAACAGTGAATCATACATTTTAAGCTGATGAACTTTATGGTATGTAAATCCTATCTCAATAAAGTTATTTTTAAAAGGTTATATACACGTTTCATATGACTGAACCATTCCACTCTTAGGTTTTTAGTCAGGAATAATGAAAGCATATGTTCATACAGAGACTTGTATACAAATGTTCATAGCAACTTTATTTCTAACAGCCAAAACTGGAAATAAGTCAAATGTCCAACAACCAGTGAATTGGTTAAAGAAATTGTGGTATATTCAGATAAGGGAATACTATTCAGTGATAAAATAACAATGACATCTGACATATAAAATACAACCAATGCATTTTAAAGTAATTGTAGTGAATGAACCAAGTCTGTGAAAAAGAGTGCCTATCTTATAATTCAATTTACATAAAATTCCAGAAAATTCAAACCTAACTACAGTGACAAAAGACATAGCCTAGTGACTGAGGTGGGGCAGAGAGATTTGGGAAAATCACAAAGGAGCAGGAGTAAACTGAAGATAATGGATATGTTCATTATTTTAATTGTGGTGATGGTGTCAGGTGCATATGTATATCAAATTTATCAATTTGTATTCTTTAAACATGTGTATTTTATTTTATGTCAATTATACCTCAATAGATCTGTTAAAAAATTTTAACAGATAAGAGAATAAACATATTCTTAACATATGGCTCAAACATATGGCTATATCTTAAACATATGGCTATATCATTTCTCAAAACAAGCAGACAAACACACACACATTTTCCCAAAGACATCTATTCTATACCACCTAAAAGACTTTCATTTCTCTTTATCCTATAAGAAATTTTACCAGTGATTACTAATGTGTGAATAATCATCTTTTCAATCACTTACTGTGCATTTGATTCAACCAAGAGCAATAGCCTCCTAATTACTTATTATTAAGGAAACATTTTGATAGGTAAAATAATCAAAATGAGCATTAAGAACTTCAGGGTCTCCGAGACAAAGAGAGCAAAGTGGTCTTTTGACAACCACAGAAAAATTTCGTCATATGGAGGCCAGACCAAAAGATTCAAGAGGGAGAAATAGGTTATATAAAGAATGATTTTCTATAATTGTCTAGAAAAGGCAGGAATCATAAAAAGAAATGGATAGATTTATTGATAATCAAATGTGAAACTTGTGTACATCATAGCAAAAATGAAAGAAAAATAGCCACAAAACTGCATGAAATGTTAAGGAACTGGTAGATTCCTTCCCTACTCAATACCATTCACCAAATAGTCAAATAACAAACATTATTTGACGGCACGAAGGTAATTGATTCAATGGCCAGAGAATGTAGAAGGGGAATTTATGCTCTAAAGACCCCTTCTCCTGAGAGGTGGAGGGGCATAGATGACATGGCTGGGGGGCAAACCAGCGGTGCTTAATGTCGGCCAGATTGCAGGAGGAGGAGATGACTTCCAGGAAGGTAGGCCACATTCCTTTTTCTTCCTTATTTTGTGGCACAACACCCTTGGGGAGGAGATTTTAGTATGTTAATGTAATACAATGAAGGAATATTATGAACTTTGGCCCACTTTGTCATCTTGGGCCTGTCTGGTTCGATCCAGTTTCTTGTGGTCTGACATCAGGTTTATCTGGGTGGGAACACCTATCGGGGAGATACTAGAAAAACACCCATCTTTTAGAAAAGTTCTCTATGGAGCCTTTTGGGGCTCATCAACAGAAACACAACTTTTTTCTATATTAGTTGATTAATTGTATTTTCCCTTATGCTTAAAATTTTTTAACAGATCTATTGAGGTATAATTGACATAAAATAAGATACACATGTTTAAAGAATACAAATTGATAAATTTGATATACATATGCACCTGACACCATCACCACAATTAAAATAATGAACATATCCATTATCTTCAGTTTACTCCTGCTCCTTTGTGATCTTCCCAAATCTCTCTGCATCAGACTGTAGAGATCCACATTCTAGTTCCAACCCCACATTAAGTAACTTGTTCTCACTGCCACTTAGTTTCCTCATCTATAAACTGGAAAGAAGAGTCCTCATAGAGTGGTTTGAATGGATAAATGAAATAATATGTGTCACTGAATGCCATAAATACTCAAAACAATTTAAAAATAACATCTACTATTTAAATAAGTGATATAAATCATAAAATATCTGTTTCTATTATTTCAAAATAAGTGAATACCTACCTCATTTTTTCATTTTCTGCCTCCAATCTTAAGTGTGTTTGTGTAAATGAACTGCACTTTGCACCAAGTGGGCTTCATCAACCCCATTCGTGTATTTGTTTATTCAACACAGACATATTTTTACAGCTACATTCCTCAAGCGTTCTAGGTGATATAAATCCAAAGATAGAAAAGAAATGATCTCTGCTACTTACACAGGTAACTCCAATATTCATATGGTAAGTACAAGAATACAAAAAATTCTTAGTTACTGAATGATCTTAAGGTCAATCTTAGTTTTTTGCTTCACTTTTTAAATTGCTCTAAGTTCTATTGCTGTAATATTGTTATCATTTCCTTTCTTTTAAGTCATTATCATTTTCCTTCCTCTTCTTCTTCCTCTTCTTCTTCTTCCTCTTCTTCTTCTTCCTCTTCCCCTTCTTCCTCTTCCTCTTCTCCTTCTTCTTCTTCTTCTTTCTTCTTCTCCTTCTCCTTCTCCTTCTCCTTCTCCTTCTCCTTCTCCTTCTCCTTCTCCTTCTCCTTCTCCTTCTCCTTCTCCTTCTCCTTCTCCTTCTCCTTCTTCTTCTTCTTCTTCTTCTTCTTCTTCTTCTTCTTCTTCTTCTTCTTCACCATATTTGCCTTCTATTTTCCCCCACTCCCCTCCAGCCTTTTGGAGAATGGTCTCTTCAAGTAAAGATACTGTTGAAAGAACTTCTCCTTTAGTTACAAATCTTCTCCTTTTAATAGCAATTCTTCTGATAATATACCTGGCTCTCAATTAGTCTGTTTGCTGCTTCATATCCACTTAGATACATGCTGGTCTAATTTATTATTTTTTTCCTGTGAAATTTCAAATAAATCACAAAAGCATAGAACATATATGATGAAGTTTTAGGTAAACCACAGTCTTCAAAATATGCCCAAGAAATGCCCGAACCACTGCAGAGAGGAAACAAGTGGCCAGCAAAGGAAGAGACCGTGGTTGTCCTTCCACAGATGATTTTCTTTGATATAGAAAAACAATTTATAGTTCTGCACACAACTCTTGGCAGATTGAACCAAATATGTCTAGAATTCAAACACAGGATCATCCTTGTTCTATTCACCAATAATATACATTTAAATCTTTATCTCTACCTATTTTCTCCACTGTTACAGTAGAAATAATATCTTTGCTCCTATAAAAAGCAAACCCAGCCACTTGTACTCTGGAACCCATTTCCTCTTGACTTCTCAAAACACTATTGAGTTATTCCTTTTCCACCCTTTCTTGCAATATCAATTTTTTCCTTTTCACTGATTCATTTCTATTACCAAAAAATGCTCTAGGACTCACCATATTTTTAAAACAATTCCCATGACCAGACATATTCCTCTAGCTACTATCCCATTATTCCTCTCAGAGTATACTTGTCAATAGATTTGGCTAAGTATACACTCTCAAATGCCTCACCTTCTGCTCTCTTTTCAATATATTCTGCTCTCTTCTCTTCACAGAATAAGGTCTGATCAATGTCACTAAGGATTCCACATTGCCAAATTCAATGGCAGTTTTGCTATCCTTGTGTTTCTTGAACTTTGAGCAGCATTTAACACAGTTGATTGACCACCTCTGACTTAAAAAAAATTTCTTTTATGGATTTCTGAACTTGTCTTTGTATTTCTTCTTCCATCCTTAGCTTCCCCATCTCAGTCTTACCTACTGGCTTCCATCCCTCTGTTTTAGATGCAACTGTCAAAGTTCCTCAAGGGACAGGACTCAGCCCCATGCAAGCACTTCCTAGAACTAATTCTGCTTCATGTATAGTTCTTTTTCCTGAGTTCCTGGTACAAATATCTGCCTGCCTATTTGACATTTCCCTTTGGATATCTAATAGGCATCTCAAACTTATGTCCAGAATCAGATCATTCTTTCTCCAATTATGTCTCCTCAATCCTTTATTCCCAAGTCTTCTTTATTTCAGTGAAGTACAAGGGATTTAAATTTTAGGACAGTGAATTTATTTGTATGATATTATAATGGTGGATTCATGACATTATGTTTTAGTCAAAACCCAACTCAACTTTATGGCGGAAAGAGTGAACCTTAATGTATGCAAATTAAAAAAATAATTTTGGAGGCTATGAACTCATGGGACCAACTGAAAGAGTTCCTGTGGCCAAAGCTGGAACAATGTGAGCAACAAAATAAATAAAGTAGTATTGGATTGTAACGGAAAATATCAAATAAATACGAATGAGTTTTGTTGACATAAATGATTGATAAAGAAGTAAATGGGAGATTAGACAAAAATCACCTGCAGAAGATTTCTAAATAATTCATGTAGATACTCTGTTGTGAAAGAGAAATGGTATAACTCTCCACTTCTTAAGTGTGGGTTGCACATAGTAACTTCCTTTCAAAGGGTACAGTATGGAAATGGAGAAAAGAGAGTAACTTTTATACTCTTTATAAATTGTGGTAAGAATGGCAATTCATCTCTGTGATCTTCCTCCAAAAACCTTTAACCCAAGTGTAATGATGAGAAAAACATCAGACTACCCCAATTTGAGAATATTCTACAAAATATCTGACCCACTTTTCTCAAAACTGTAAAAAAACAAAAAACAAAACCAAACATCAAAAACAAGGAAAGAATGAGAAACTGTCAGCCAAGATTATCCTAAGAAGACGTGAAGAATAAAGGTACTGTGGTATCCTGAATGTGGTCCTTGCATAGCAAAATGTATTAAGTAAAAACTAAGAAAAGGTTTTAGATGAAAAATGAATTAAGTATAGACTTTAATTAATAATAACGCATGAATATTGATTCATTAATTTTGACTTACCATACTAGTGTAACATGGTAATGATAGGGGAAATTGGGTATGATGTATATGGGAACTTTCTGTACTACTTTCACAATTTTTCTGCCAATCTAAAATTATCCTAAAAGGAATAGTTTACTTAAAAAAAATGAAGTTCAACTCACTCTTAAATCACATCCTTTGTGGTTTTCAGCTATTGGGTTTATTTCAATGCCACAGTTTGTAGAGACTGACTCTGCTTTTGATCAGGTAATGTCTCTCTTTCCATCTCATTCAAATATGGATTATTCTATTTACAGGATGTTTGGACAGAGGCAAAACACAGAGAGATCAATGATGCAGAAGCCAAAAAAGCATCCCTATCATTGCCAACACAAGTGGGCATGCAAAGGTAAGAACCTATAACCCTCCATTAGACCACAGATTGTAATACAGTTAGAATTTTCTGTGTGTCTTTTAATCCTAGACTTTTAATGAGAACTTTTAAGAATTTGAACTAGAATCTGTTAATCAGAAAATGTTTTATCTTACTTTTAAATAATATGTTTATGTAGATCTTATTAAATTGAATGTAATGGATCAGATTTTATTTGACCTGGGTTGAAGATTATGAAAGTGTTATAATGCTATTTTATTAAAGCAAAGTATGTAATTATAAAGGTTAGCATCTGAGATTTGTTTCATGAATTGATATAAATATAAAATTCTTATTTCAAACAACATTTGAGAAGATGGCTACAAAACTCAGTCTTGCTTATATTTCTCTTTTTGACATTCATTTTTATTATTATTCAATCATTCTGGTATTACTTATATTTTGCCTTTCCAGGCTTTAGTCCCACTGAATAGTATCTGTGTGATTCAGAAAAGATGTAAATGAAAGTAAGATGACAAATTTTAGTGGCAGTGTTTTGACTAACCAGCTGATCAACTAATATCCACCAATTTGATTGTTTGTGAATTGTAGTTGTTGAATGGAAGTGTTACATAAGAAGGATATTTAATAAATAGTACATGAAACATATTGAACTCAAAATTTAGCATCAATAAACCCAAGTCTTCAAAGATAACTAAGTATGCGTTCATATCAAGATAATTTAAACAGAGATTGTATATTACGTTCCCTCTCCTTAAGACAATGTGCACCCTCAGAATTTTACATTTCTATGACGCATTTTCAAGTTTGTTTTAAATGCCTAAATGTTTCAGAAAGAAAAATTATTTATTACAGATTACCCTAAATGTCCCAAGTGGCATCGCACTGTTCTGAGACTGAGCAGCATTGTGCTGGTTATACTCATTGCCACAGTGACAGGACTAACTATTTGGGGTGAGTAAACTGAAAGCTGTATGTTCAACTATAGAGATTAATGTATTTCCTTTGGAGTTTCCCTTTATTTCTCTAACTTTTCCAGAATCATTTTTCACATTTACCTTACATATCCTCTCACTATTACTTAAACTACAGTGGTATTAAATGACACAGTTGATAATTCCATTAATAATGAGTATTTTTGTCCCTATACAGAGAAGGCAACAAACTTGTAAATTTAGAAAGCCTATTCTGCTTATAATTTTAATTAATTGGTAAATTGTGTGGGTTTGGCAGTCACAATTCTATGAAGTGAAGTTTTATATTTTGGTAAAAGCACTTAGATTATTTGACCCTTTAAATAAAGCTTTTGGACTTTAGAAGTAGTTCGATATTTTGAAGTTTTGACAAAATTTATTGGCTGTTTGAAAATTTAAGACCAAGTTAAATTTAACTTGAATTATTCCTAAAATGAGCTCTACTTCAAGAAGAGCTATGGGTAATTATATCTGTTATTGTTTCTATTTGTTGTGACCTTCTTTTTTTCTTTTTTCTTTTTTCAAGGTGGGGGAGGTTCAGAGGGAGAGGGAGAGAGAGAATTTTAATCAGGCTCCACACCCAGCGCAGAGCTCTCTATGGGGCTTGATCTCACAACTCTGAGATCATGACCTGAGAGGAAATCAGGAGTCAGACACTTAACTGACTAAGCCACCCAGGTGTCCCTGTTGTGACCCTCTATGTGTTAGAAATTGTGATAAGCATTTTACATACATCATTTTTTAGTCTTGAGACAGCTCTGTTTGTTAAGCATTTTCCCCTCTTTTATATATGAGTAAACTGAGAAACAGAAAAGCTATGTAAAATTTCAAGATCACACAGCATTCTAACCTATCATGCCAAACAGACACAAATTTCAATATATTTTTAATTTTATTTAGATAATTTTTATTGTTTGTTTCTACTTACATTTTCATAAGTGGAAATCTCCTGAGTCTCTAAGTTTATTCATCCTTTGTCAAAATATAGGGTTGAAATACTATAGACAGGTTTCTTAGCCACCAGTGTGCATTTATTTGTAGTTTTGTTTTAATGGGTGATTAAAAGGCACAAGCTTATATTTGTAGAAATCTAATTAGTGTTACTCTTTTCCTTCATTTGTCAGTAAGTCACCTAAGTAGCGAGCACGGAATCAAAGATTGCGATTGTATGAATATTTCTCCCAGGAAACAGCAGGACAATACAAACTTCACAAGTGGTTATATTTCATTGTATTATAGACGAGGAAAAAATTTCCTCTACCCTCTTAAGTTTGGTACCAGGGGGCCTGTGAATTAAACTGTCAAAAGACCAATTAACGGAAGAAAAGGTTTATTTGCATTCATGGGAGAGGTAACAAAAGAAGTAGCTAGCTCTGCCCAGTTACAGTGAAAAGGTTTATATACCTAGCTTAGTAGGAGAAAGGTGGGGCAAGAAGTGGCTTCTCAGGGAAAAACAAATACATTTCTTTAGGAAACACAAATGGCCTTTGCAGGAGAACAAACTGGAGATAACAAAGTGAGTAATAGTGTCTGTATACACAAGTGTGTGTAGTCCTTCCCTCTTCATAGTCACAAAATTCCTCCAGAAAGGGGATTTATGGTAGAGTTCTTAGTTGTTTTTTTCTGGGAGTAAACCACTCCAAAGAGGAATTTATGACAACCTCCTATCTCAGAAGTTTCTATTTTTAGTCAGATAAGGGAAGCTCAGAGGAGGCTTCTTCCTGCATCTGTTGATTATATTAGGCATATACAAAAGATAGAAAGTCACTAACTCCTAATACCTTCACCAGTTATGGGAGGTTTTCAGGCAAAGCACAGTAAACAGGATATGGTTGTTGTGAAGATTTAAATCCATGCCTTCTCCTTTGATAAGTTTCTAGAGATTTGGTCATCCTCTTATTCCTGGTACAGAGTGGAAGGACACCCTTACAAATGGAGATTTCCCTTATAACTGTAAATGTCTCTTACAAAAGGATAATTTCTACTAGGTTTTCAGACCTTCTGTGTCTGCAGTTTCTTAAAAACAACCACCTCAGGATAAACCTTATGCCAAGGAAGCATGTTTCGGGGTGGTATATTTTGCTCTCCTTTAGCACTCTTGTGCTTCAGACTCTCTAGTGACTTTCTATAGTCTAAGGACTAAAATCTAAGGACTATAAGCCTAAGCACTTTAACATTGTTTCCCTCTGAGTCTTGATTTCCTACAATAGCAGTCTCATTTCTCATAATGTAACTTTCCTCTTTTCACTCTAGCCTCCAGCAAAACAAACCTCAGTATGGTAATAAAATGCAACATACTCTCTCAACCTCAAGTCTTTGTTCATTGATGATCCAATCCATTTCTTTTGGATATTTATCTCTCTGTTGCAACATCCTTCCCTCTGAACCCTTCTAACACACACACAGACACACACACACACACACACAGAGTTCAGACTATAACACTGATATAATCTGATAAAAATACACATAGTTGGTTTTAGTTACATTTCTTATATAATAGGAAATTAAAAATAAAATCACATACATTGGATATTTATATGTTTTTACTCTGTAAACTTCCTGGTTCTCACTTTGTCTTTTTTTTTTTAAAAAAAATTAGAGTGTTTATTTTTTTCTTACTCATCAATGCTTGTTGTAGAATAAGATAATTAACCTTTTCTCCCAAGTTACAACTATTTTCTAAGTAAAAAATCTACCCAAACTATAAACTTTTGCATCGTTTAAATATCATGATTTATACCAAAATGTATGTCTAGACCGTAAGTTAAGTTTGGATAATTAATAAATGCATTCTAATTAAATATTGATGGTCATAGAGAGTGATGGAAAATAGTATGAAAAATATAACTAATGTGCATGTTTATGTTGGCACTTTTCCCTTAAGACTTTAGTCTATATATCACATCTCTGTAATAGGTCAACTCAGTGCTTCTCCATTATGGACATTTCTATATTGCTCTCCATACATTACTCTTCTAGGCTTCTCTAGACCACTTGGAAGCCTTTCTACCATGGGGGTCCCAGCACTAAAGCACTCAAAAATTATTTGCTATTTTCATCACTTTGTCTTTGGCGTATCACTTGATCTTAAGCCAAAAGGCTGAGAAGCGATATCTTTGGCATATCAACAATAGTCTCTCACATTCTAAATAACTGTACTTTCCAATGGATGAATTTCTTTCCACTTTACCGCACTGACAAGACCCTGGGCTTCTTTATTGCTGTAGTATGTGACTTTTAGGCAAACAAATGGAAGAGTGAAGTGAATAATTCATGTTTTATTTTAGAGGCCAAATGCTACCACAGCAAAGGTCATATCACAGTAAACCTCTAAATAAGCACAAGAGCTTAAGGTCATTTATTTCTGTCAATAATTTACGATATTAAATTTCAGCAAAACCAAAATGTGTCCCCAGCTTTGGTCTGAAGTGTGTTTTGAGGTATTTTTCCTGGCCAGTGCAGTTAAAACCTAGTTCATTAATATACTATTTCAACGCCCATGTTGTTATGACTTATAAAATAAAATGTTCTGGGAAGAGTGTTGTGAAAATCAGGGTACTTTGCTGATTCAAAACAGAAACTTAGTATGTGATATTTTCTCCAAATAATATGATTCCTCATACTATCTCTCAAAGAGCTTCACTAGCGATAGCTAACTTTTGTAGAGTATTTTATAGTTTACATTTTCATGTTCATCTCGTTTAATATATCAGGCAAGTTTGTACACAAATTTGTGGATATTTAAAAAATATACAATACTTAAGATATACAACAGTTTCAATAGAATGCAATCAATACTTATGTACCTACCATGCGGCTTAAAATATAAGAAATTATTAGTTTACTTGAAACCTGTGTGTACCTATTTTTGAAGATAGGTTTGTTTTAATACCTATTTCAAATTTTTCCTTTTCAGAGATATGTCTGGTGGTCATTGAGGTTATTGGAGTCATGGTGAAAAATTTGTTTTACAAAGTTACTGATAAAATATATCATGAAATATATATTTTTTTGTACCAGCAAGGGACTCTGGAAAGGATATATATGTATTTTTTTTTCCACAGCAGCTTTCACCTTATGCCTTTTAGACTCTGTTTTACTTTGTTACCCTATGTCCTACCACTTATTATATTGGCTGTATTAGTTATAACCTTGAGTAAGTTCCTTAACATTTACATTCGTCTCCCCACTTTATACTTGTTTACTTCTCCTTAACTGTACTATCTTTATTTACAAAATGAGGAACATGAAATTAATAATTTTATGTATCTTATACATTTCTTGTAAGAAAAAACATTTCATATATTCGTGTGCATAAAAAGATAGGAAATTATTTGACATGTGATAATTACTCAATAATTATGAATATTTCTGGCATTTATCTCTTCTAAAGACTATTCATCAGTGGAAAGGGAGTTCTTTTCTTAAAAGTGGGACAAAATCTTTACTTTTAAGGGAAAAGTTTACAAAATTAGTGAAAACATTTTTCTGATATTCAAAACTTGCTCTTCTATTCTTCCTATTTTCCCATTTCAGCAAAACCGAGGCTAAACTTGTGCCCTAATAACTGGCTGCAGAAAAAAGGGAAATGCTATAATTTTTTAAAAACCTTTAAATCATGGACCGATAGTAAAAAATCCTGTTTAATAATGAAATCTCATCTCTTGATGATCCAAGACAAGGCTGAACTGTAAGAGCTAATTTGCCATGAAAATTAGCCCTCCTAAAGCTGCGAGAAATAAGTAGGTTTTTTTTTTTAAAGATTTATTTTTTATTTATTTGAGAGACAACTAGAGTGAGAGAGTGAGCAAGAGAGAGAGCGAGAGTGCATGAGCAGGGGAAAGGGCAGAAGGAGAGGAAGAAGCAGACTCCCCACTGAGCGGGGAGCCCAACACAGGGCTCAGTCCCAGGACCCTGGGATCATGACCTGAGCTGAAGGCAGAAGCTTAAGCGACTGAGCCACCCAGGTGCCCCAAAGTAGGTTTTATAATAAAAGAATTATGGTGCTCATAATTATGGCCATTTATTGAATTCCTAGCAGATGCCAGGCACTGTGGTAGGCATGCTGCAAATGTTATCTATCAAACTTAGTGCTCACAGCAACTTTATGAGATAGGCAATATTTTCCCTACTTCCAGAAGAATCTGCAGAACTTGACAGGTTGTAAAACTTGCCTATTTCACTCAGCATGTGAGTGACAAAGCTGACATATCAATGCGTCCTTCCACAAGACCTCTTGGAAAGAAAGATACGAGCTCTTGGAATATTATCACTATCTGGCAATATCCCTAGTATCTCGGGTAGGGAAGCTGGGCTCTTTAGTTTGGCTCGTGGGTAGTTTTACCATAGGCACAAGTTTTTCCCAATCTGCACAATGGCAACAGCGCTCTGAGAATAGTTCTTGCTCCTTTAAGCAGCCTTATTCATCCCTAGCTTTGTCCTCACATCCTCTTTGAGCCCCCTCAGCAGTCGCTGTTCACATCATCATCCCCAGGAATCCCATTAAGCATCCCATGCCTGCACATAATATATATGAGTCATGTGTTTTGAAAACCTCCTTACATCAGTTTCCTTCCCTAAATATATAGGAAACTGCTTCAGACTTCTTAAGATTTTCCTGAATAGGGAGATCAATATCAAGACTTTCTTAAGTCTGGACAAAAGTCAGAAAATGTTATTTTAATAGGTTTAACTCTGTTTCCTCTGGATCCTTTTGCATAGGGTTTCATGCAGAGTAATATACAAGATGGAATTTACTTTTGGATTGGATTGAACATCACACACCACAAAAGACATGGACCTGGCTGTTTAAATCTACAGTTGTGAGTATTTAGCATTTGAGTTTTTCAGCAGCCAGTCCCTACGGGGGGTTGCCTGAAACTCCAGATAGCCAAATGGTTCCCTAGACTGAAGACTTTGATCTTTGTTAGTAAGTGAATGATTAGGAAATTTTCCTTAGAGAAATGAAGTCTTCTAAGCTAATTTATTTTCTTATTTGGGCTTTGAGTTTATCTATAATGCTAGAGGTAGACATGGAAAACTGTAGTTTACATAAAATTCTCTAAATTTCATTTCTTTTGAAGTATTTCTTAAAAGTTTACCAAATAATCCTTGTTTTGATTAGTAGGAAGACTTCAATTATTGGGAAATATTAAGGAGTATGTTATGCATAATACAACAAATAGCATTTGACTCTTTTTAAATAGTCTCACCCCAATCAACAATATGTGTGTCTACTTTGATGCACCTTGTTCATTTCTGCTTAAATTCCATGGGTAGAGAGTACTAAAATCTTTAGACGTTAGACACTAATCCCCAAAACACAGACAGAAGCTCCTGGGAGTCCAGGGTGAAACTTTTTACTCTCAGCATCAAGGTTTCAGGTATCACCAAAGTTAATTACACTTCTTGAAAATGTGGAATTTTGTTGTGTCTCTTAAAGAGATGTGAAGTTAAGGGGATTTAGGAAGACCATAGATGTTCTGGAGTGATAGAGCAGGCCCACCAGACTTGCTGAGGGTAGGGAAAAAAAAATGCTCTGAAACAGAGCAATTCACCCTACAAATGAATATTCTTATCCACAGACTATTTACAATATTTCTTGTTAAAATTTACACTCCATACCTACCCATGCCATCATACTCTCTGTACATCAAACACTAAATTCATTTTAAAAACTTACGTTTGATTCTTTCTTTTTTTTTTTTTTTAAGTTTTTATTTATTTATTCGGCAGAGAGAGAGAGAGAGGGAGTGCACAAGCAGGGGGAGTGTCAGGCAGAGGGAGAGGGAGAAGCAGGTTCCCTGCTGAGCAGGACACCTGATGGGGGGCTTGACCCCAGGACCTTGGGATCATGACCTAAGCTGAAGGCAGACCATTAACGGACTGAGCCACCCAGGACCCTTACCTTTGATTATTTCTAATAGAAATGTATCATCATGTTTTTAAAGTGATGCTCTATCAACCCACTTGCAAACTTGGTTAGAATTACTAATTTGCCAATCTTGTTTTTAAAATTGAGGGTTTTCTTTCTGATTTTTTGGATGCCTTTTGGCTTATTTGTTTAAGACAAGAAAAGTTGGCTTAAAATATCATGGAAAAACAGAACTTAGGGGAATTTTCCTTCTTTCGTGTAAAGGGTAAAGGATTTGGGGACACCCATATACACAAATGCACAGAAATTCCCTTGCTGAGGTGTCCATGTGAGTTTAAAACATTTAAAAGTGGGAAGGTCTTCTCCTCGATTGCTCACTCTTTCACTCCTCCCATTCTGTCTGGGGTTACTGTTGCCACATTTAACATGTAAAGTCTAGATATACCATTCTTTCTTAGGATCTCTTGTAGAAGTAAGGAGGCTTATTATAGGCAAACAGTGAAGCAAGATTTTTGAAAGGTGTGACAATTGGGATTTGGGTCAGGAGAATGACAAGGGTAATAGTTTAATTTTCTACAGAAAATTGGTTTAATACTTTTTGAAAAACATGCATATCTTTAGATGTGTTGATATTTCTAAATTTTAGAATGATAAATATGATACTGTCTGTTATAAAGTTGGTATCATTCCATTGTTGCAGATACTTAAAAAGTTGAATCAGGAATCTTTGGAGTAATAAAATGAATTTTTCTCCTAAAAGGGCAGGACTATCCCGTCTTAGTCCTTTTGGGCTACTGTGACAAAATACCACAGCCTGGGTAGCTTACAAGCAACAGAAATTTATTTCTCACTGCTCTGGAAAATGGGACTCCAAGATCAAGGTGTCAGCATGGTCATATTTTGGTGAAGGCCCTCTTCCTGGTTTGTAGCCATGTGAGGACATGGTAGAAGGGGCTAGGGATCTCTCTGGAGTCTTTTTTATAAGGAATGAATGAGGGTTCCACCTCATGAGTTAAGCACCTCCCAAAGGCCCCACTTCCTAATACATCACTTTTATGGGTTAAGATTTTAACATATGAATTTTGGGGGGAACACAAGCATTCAGACCATAACAGATAACAGTCCTCTAAGATCTTTATTTTTAATTTTTTTGGTGTGATCACATGGAATTGGGAAACCAGTGCTTCTTATTCACATATTTATTTTAATTCCACATAGCCTTTCCATTTACAAATGACCATTTTAGGTTAAAAAACTATTTGGAGCAACTACCTTCATTAAAGAAGTCATTTTTTAACAGGCATTCCTTGTCTGAAAATTACAGTGTCTTAGATTTCCAGCTTGGAGAATACATCCCTCCTAAGGAGGGAGAAAACATACAAAATATGCACAGTTGTGTTTTTAGCCGAATGAGAACAGGATGTTGCTTTTTCCTCTACAGATTTCAAGTCCTGGGCCAGGTTGAAGATAATGCCTGTGCTGTGATAACAAAGAAGGGTGTGTTTTCTGAAAAGTGTTGCAATCAGAGTTACTGGATATGTCAACACGTGATTTCTGCAGACAATGACCTCTAAACTTATCCCAGTTTATCCTTCCTATTTCACAAGGACTTTTTAATTTATGTATTTTTGTCAAAACACATTATTTTTACAACAAATATTATGGTGATAATGATGATAATGGTGTTGATTTGTGTCACTCTCAATCCAGGCAATCAGCCTCAACTCATCCCCCTGGCTCTATCTGGTCATCGGTGCTGTATTTCTATAGTTATCTCCTCTTCATTAGGGTGGCCATTTTAGACAGAAATTGTCCCTTTGTCTGCTCACTAATTCTCTCCCCAGGGCGCCTGGGTGGCTCAACCATTTGTTTAAGCTCAGACTCCTGGTTTCAGCTCAGGTCACGGTATCGAGCCCCGTGCCAGGGGGAGTCTGCTTGGGATTCTTTTCTTTCTCTCTTCTCCCTCTGCCCCTCTTCCCACTATAAACAAACAAACAAACAAATAAATAAATAAATAAATAAAATGTTAAAATAAATTCCCTATACCTCTCATTCACCATTGGGAAAGAAGCCTTTTCTATTTTTTAGCAATTTTTTTTTTTTTAAGATTTTATTTATTTGCGAGAGAGAGAATGAGAGACAGAGAGCATGAGAGGGAGGAGGGTCAGAGGGAGAAGCAGACTCCCTGCTGAGCAGGGAGCCCGATGTGGGACTCCATCCCGGGACTCCAGGATCATGACCTGAGCCGAAGGCAGTCGCTTAACCAACTGAGCCACCCAGGCGCCCGCCTTTTCTTTTTTTTCTAAGAGAAGCCATCAGATGATATATTCATGGACTTTCTACTATGGAGTCTACACAATTGTTTGCATCTTACTTATTTCTTTTTCCTCTCCTCCTATTTCCAAAAAAGGAGTATCCCTCCATCTGTCTAAATCAAATCTCTAAGTCTACAGTTGGGATTGTGTCTCTTCATTTTTTCAAGGAGATTCCTTCCTCCATCATCTCCACTCTAACCTCTCTCTTCTTCCACCGCCTTTTCTTTTAGCGATGAAACATGCAAGAGCACAAGAAAAATTTCCCTGAACCACATGTGGCTTCCAGTTTCTGCCCAGTTTCTTCCACATCTTTTAAGTCAAACTTCCTAGAAATTGTTTCTACTTGCTTTTTCCTCTTTTCACCTCCCACTCCAGGTTCTTCTAAAATCTGGTTTCTGCTTTTCCTATTTCACTAAAGTGTTCTCACTATGTCACAAACATCTTTCTTCTGGCAAAACACAATGAAGATGTTTTAGCTTTCATTGTAACTCTCAGCAGTGTTGCTCATTATTGACCTATCCTTTCTTCTAGAAATATTCTCTAACCTCAGCATCTATGACCCAATGCTCTCTTAAACCTGTATCTATGTCTCCTGCCATTGCTCCTCAGTTTTTTTCTGAAGCATCTCTTCTCTCTTCTGATTTCTTCAATACTGACATTCCTCAGTGTTTTGGGTGAATTCTTAATCATACACAATTCTTGGCAAACTCAACCACATTGTAAGTTCGATTGTCATCAATTTATTGATAACTCCCAAACTCATATATATTTCTAACCCAGACCTTATTACAGGTGCTTGCCCACTGGACATCTCTATTTGGACATCTCAAAGCCCCTCAGCCTTCACATGTTAAAAATTAGACTCGTTAGCTTAGCAAATGGCAGCAACGTGCCCATTAGTCCACGCCAGAGTCCCTGGAGTCAACCATGGCTTCTTTCTTTTCACCCTCGATATTCACTCATTTCAATCCCGTCAATTTTACCACATAATTATTTCTGAATCCATCTACATATCTTCAGACCCACCCTATGGTCCTGGATTCCTGCAACAGTTGTTTTGTCTGCTTCTAGCTTTGTCTGCCAAAGTCCATTCTCCATACCATGACCACAATGATTGTCTAAACGTCATATCAGGCCGCATTACTCACTTCTTAATTCTTTTTCATTGCTTAAATCTTCGACCATCTCCTCCCAGACCCTTTGTGTCTTGGCTCGTCTTCATTCCTCCCACACCGCCATGCTTGTAATGATGCCGACAACCTAAATTTATTCAGTTTCTCAAACGTGCCATGCTTTCTCTTGCCTCAGATCTAATCATATATTTGCCTCAGCTTGATATTCTTCCCTTTCATACTCTCCTGTTTAACTCTTGCTTATTTTTCAGATGACCAGTTAAATGCCACTTGGTGGAAATATTTCCTTAACCATTCTCCACTCCAGACTAAATTATATGCATTTGATGTATATTTTCATAGTTTCCTATACTTAACATTTAATACTCTATTTTTTGACCATCGTTTAATTATTTGTATTTATTAATATACTGTAAGCTCTGGAAGGACATGATCTTCATTATTGTATGGGAGAGACAAGGTGCCTGATGCATGATGGATGATAAATAAGTACTTGTTATGTTGTTAAGATTATTTGTAACATGTTTTGTTTCCCCAGCACAAATTTTCCTAGTTGCACAGAGCTTCCCTTAGCCTAGATGATCATAATCTGCCTGCAGAGAAATAAACCACTCTGTTTAGTTTTTTTTCAGTAAACCACTCTGTTTAGTTTTGTTTTTTTCCAAGTGTTAGGTGTATGTGGGCTAATAAATGAAATTTTCCAGGTTTATTGTTTGTTTTTATTTTTGACCTAGAACCTACATTGAAACTTGGAGCAGAGACATTATTACATTAATGTTTGTCAGTTAAATATGAAATCACCAATGGGAAACCTACTTTAAAGTCTTAGATCCACTAAGAGAAAAACTTAAAGGTCATACATGAATTTAAAAAAAATCATTGCAAATTGATATGTGTGAACAGAAGTAATTATAGTTTACAAGGAATGAACTATAAGAGCTTCAACTCACTTAAAAAATTAAACACAGAGAACACAAATCCATGTTTATTTAGTATAATGAATGCAAACGTATGTACTATTTTTTTAATGTGTGCATTTGGGAAATGTGGGAAAAAATGTTAGGAGAGAAGTTGCAGTTAAGGAGAAGGGAGGGAAAAATGATGGAAGATTAAGAGGTCTGTGGATTTTAAAAAAAAATCTTGTTCAAGAATTACTCTTGAAATAATATTTCCCATTAAGTTATAACATTTGCATTTGCATCTAAGGAAATATTTTAGTGGTGCAATTTTGATACAAGAATTCTAAAAACTACTGTGAATTGAATTAACCATGTCTAAAAACCCTTCTAGAAATCAAAGCTTGTCTTATTATCTCCACTATAGATCTACATATATGTATATTTTTAAGGGATTAGATTGCTTGAATCATAACAACTAAAGTTATTTTTAGATTACCCAGTTGTCCAAATTAATATTTTTAATTATACAGTGATTCTAACTGTTGGGAGGGGAGCATTTTAAATGATGTAAATTAGAAGATTCTCAGTGGAAAATCCTTTAGGGATAAATTTATAATTTATGACACTCAGAAGTTTTTATCCTTAAACTTTAGACTTCTTTTGGAATGTTTATAGGTTTATGTGTATGTATGCAGTTGGGGAAAACTATTACTTCACTATTGCTTCACTAAAGACTTTGATGAGACCACGTGCAACTTCCCATTTATACTCCTATTAAAGTTGAGGGCTAAGTCTGCCTCCCCTCTCAGGGAAAGGAAGAACGGCTGAGATTCTTCTGCTCCTGAAGTCTTGTTATGTCATTTCCTGCTCCTATTGTTCCTTGGCCCCTTTTCACCTTCTTTGAAAATTTTTATACCATGTAACAATTTTTCACCTTATCTGGGGTATTAACTTTAATAACCAAAAAAGATCTAACATTAGGTAGATAGGAAATGTGGAAAAGAGAAAAGGACCAGTTGTACTGCCCACTTGCCCCCCTCAGCACCTTTCTCTCTGACATTGTGTTAACACGGTAAGGTGCACCTCAGTGCATGCCCCCTTCACACTGGTTTGCTGAGTAGCCAGTTCAGCAGGGTGGACTTGTTGGAACACCCTTAGCCAAGGAACTCTTCATACTACTGTTCTTCTTCACTCTTGAGGGCTCCCTTTCTGCCATGATCATTATTTTCCCACTGAACTTTTTTAATTCCCATAAATCAGTTTGATTATTTCCCAAAAACAAAGATGAAAAAATGGGATTATTTTAATAGTTAAGATGCCCATTGGATGATATGGCAACTCAAAGGTGGTAGGTCTGAGATATAATGGGTGTGGCCTTAGACCAAACCCAAAGCAGAATTCTCAAGGAGCAAAAAGGGTTGTTCAATAAACGCTTAACAGTAAATTGTTCACATGTATTAAATTACTACCATGGAAACATGCCCATAGATACTGTATAGCTACTGAGTTAGTATTCCCACTTTCAAGTAAGCATTTTTCAAGTCAAATGAAGTATCATATATTCACTCTTATGCAATGATAAGATTATATTCTTAAACATCTTTTCCCCCTCTATTTATCTTCAATTGCTTTGAACTCCCTGGCTTTTCCACTAATCACTGTATAAATTAACATGTTACTTTCATACTTTGTTTATACTTAGTAGATATATTATATATATAATATGTACAGTATAAATATATACATACTAAAATATATACCTAGTGGGTCTGTATATATATACATAAAACATATATACATACTTATACTTAAGTGCATATATATTATAATTAAAAGTATAATAAAAATTTTAATCAAATATAAAAATGTTTTATAAGTTGTCTTTCCAAAATTTTAGGGATATGCATTTCCAAGCATAATTAATTATTAATTATTTTCTTGCAAGAGAGATGTAAAAATATTTTGATTTTATTTAAAAAACACCAAGGGGCACCTTGATGGCTCAGTCGTTAAGCGTCTGCCTTCGGCTCAGGTCATGATCCCAGGGTCCTGGGATGGAGGCCCATGTTCTGTGTCAGGCTCCCTGCTCGGTGGGTGGCCTGCTTCTCCCTCTCCCACTCCCCCTGCTTGTGTTCCCTCTCTTGCTGTGTCTCTCTCTGTCAAATAAATAAATAAAATCTTAAAAAAAAGAAAAGAAAAAAATAAATAAAAAACATCAAAACTCTCAATTTGTTTCTAAAGTAACAACTTTATTTTAGTATTAATTAGTACACTTGAGGCAGACAACTTTAAAATCTATGTCATTAAGTATACTGTAGCCTTAGGTACCATAAAAGCAATGAGTCATTCAAAGGGATTCTTGACATTATTGCTCTATTATTAGAGAGGGCTGATATAATCATATAATTTTTAAAACTATACATTGGAAGGGCAAAGAAACAGTACATTTTTCTACTTGATCTCGGACATGATTCAGTGTTAGAAGTTTTTGCAGATTCAGTATTAGAAGTTCTGCAGTTTTGCAGAGTATTTCAGCATCTGTCGTCTAAAAAATATGCCCTTGTCTCATTTAAGACTTCTGTAAATACACATGAACTAATTTATTTGTCTAAAGTTACACTATTGTTTTACTAGTGCTCTTCCGGGCACAGATTCAGCTCTGTGACCAAACCTAAACAACCTAAATTAAAGCTTACCTAAAAAATAAAATGAAAATCAGAAATAAGCACTTATAAGAGATTATTTTTTCATTAACCAAATAATCGCCTGCTCTTTGCTAACCAAGCACTTTGCTCCTTTTGTCATGTCAGCTCACCCCCTCAGACCTCTGCAGCTCTTTTTGTGTCCATGTCATATATCCCTCCCAGACTTGCTTGTGAATTCCAGAATGGCACATTCGACATCCTACTAAACATCTCCACCTGGATTTCCTTGGGCTCCTAAAACTCAGTAATTCGAAAATATCTTTTGTTTTTATTTGATAAGTATATATATTTGAAGATGTCACTATCCTATTTCAATAACTTTAGAGAAATAACCTAGAGCATCAATGCTTACCCTCCTTTGACATGGCATAGAATTCCTCCTAAACTTGGCCCCGGCCCTCCCTCCTTCTCCCCTTCCTCCTCACTCCCAACCTCAGCTCTTACTCTCTCTTATCTCACACTCTTCAGCCCAGTGCTTCCAGATTAGAATAGTTTCCCAATGGAGTAACATTCGGTATCCTCACATGTGCTTTCCATTCTGCTGGCAATGTTCTTCTGAGAATTTTCTTCCTGGAAAACCCTTACCTTACTTGTCAATTTCACAATATTTTCCCTGTAATGATTCCCTGGGAATGTCTTTCTCAGACTTTGGACACTTTCTTCCTTCCGCTGCCATTGAACCTTTTCACACATCTTCTACATTTGTCTGTGCACTCCTTACACTGATAACTACCTGTTGAAGGTTTATCTAGCCCATCTCTGACTTTCTAAAGAATGGGGGAGGGGGAAGCACAGGGAGGAAAAGGAAGTGAAAATGAGGGTGCGGAGAGTGGCTGAAAAGATGGGAACTGTGGCCTGGCTTGTAAAATATACAAGAATGAGACTTTCCAATGTGATTTTCCTAAGTTCTTACTCGTCCCATTCTCCAGTACGTGTTCTATTACAACTGTTCTAATTTCTATCAGTGAGCATACACATACCCATAGGATGCAGATCACAGATTTCACTTTTAAGAAAAGGCTTATATTTAACAAAGTGATCTTGTTAACCTTGAGTAAACATGAAAATAATATTTCCTGAAAAGTTACACAAGTTACACATTCTGACACAGAACCTAATTTATCGTTTTCTCAACTAGAAGCTTGAGTCGCAAAGTTCAAATTGCTCCCTCACCCATCTGCTTCCCAATTTTGTACCATTCATATTGTCCATTATGCAACAGGCTCCTGGCATTCACTACTAGAAAGCTGCTAGTTCAGACTATTCACTCAAAACCTTGATGCCCCTCGCACGATGGTCTGAACATGAAATTTGGTTTTATATTTTGCTGCGAGGTTGGTGTATGAAAGGGATTCATTTAGCTAGGAAATCAACACATTTAAACATGATGCTGTGTTTAAATTACACTACTTTCATGAGTGGATCTCATAATCTTGCAAAACTGAAAGAAAATCAACGACTAGTATTGATAATAAAAGTAAGGAGATGGGGCAAAATATTATTAGAGCTCTTAAAAAAACAACTAATTTTAAATGACATTAGTCTGAAATTCATATGAGTGTCTTAAAATGTCATTTAAATTTTTCATTCATATTTTAATGTATCAGAAATTTTATTCTATAAGAGGTTTGGGGACATATCTTGGGCATATATTTCTTGAATACTAAGAACTTAATAGATGTATAAAAGTGGATTTAGAGATTTGGGAATAAAAAACACCAATGAAAATTTCTAAACATGAATTTCATGTACTTTTATATTAATATAATATATTTCTTTTAAGAGGAATAAAAACTACATTTTGTGTAAAATACCTTAGATCTATGATGTCTTAACTTCTGGGTATACATGTGTCTGGTTTGCTGCAAATCCATTTTCTAACCAAGTGCGTACTGGCACTGCGAATCCCAATTTTGTGTAGATAGGCGCATTATCCAATTCCAATTATTTTAAACCTGAAACAAAACACAGAAGGAAAAATAAAAGGCAACAAATTGGTGAGCACTGATTGGAAGAATTAGAGAAAAAAATTTCTTCTGCTTTGAGTTTTTACTCTAACCCAACATCTTTGAACAGCAAGTAAAGTGGCAATAAATACACCTACTTCCCACAGTTGTTGTGCAGGTCAAATGAGATCATGATTATGAAGCATTGTTTGGAATACTGTAGGTATTAAATACTTTGTACAATAATATTTACATTACCACTTTTTCTCTGGGCTCATTTTATTTTCCACCACAAAGGAAACTTCCAGGAGAATGGTGTGGATGGATTGTAACTCAGATTTCTCTGTGGTGGCAAAGGGCTCAGAGCCCCGGCTTTAGGTGTATAAATTATATACCCAGGACTTACCAACCACTGTATATGGTTCCATCTATCCATTTCCAGGTCTGTCCTGGTTCTCGACTCAGTCCAATCCAATATTGAGAATGGTCAGAATATCGTTTCAGGAAATCCTTTAATAGAGTATATTTACAGGATGAATGGCAAATGCTTTATTTGGTTGGATTTTCTTTTGTCTCATTATACTCTTTATAGAAGGGGACAGCATCCTTATCTGGTTCACAGGTTAGTTCATGGGTTGGGTTACTTCTGTAACAATACCATAGTAAATTGCATTGGGTAGCTTTCTTTTCTATTTTCCAAAGAGTTTTTATAAGACAGAAATTATCTGTTCTTTGATGGCTTGCTCTAATTTGCCAGTAAATCCTAGGTTTGGTGTCTTTTAGGATGGGAGAATCTTAGCAGTAAAATATATTGAAGAGTTGGTTCATCCAGGTTTTATATATTTTCATAATTTATTCTGATACATTATATTTTCTGATCTTGTTACCACTAACTAGCTTTTTTGTTTTGTTTGGATTTGGTTAGTAATTGCTTTGCATAACTTTTCCTTTCATTTTCCAACGTGTGTGTGTGTGTGTGTGTCTGTGTGTACACGCACTTAGGTATGTCTCTGTAAGTAGCACGTTACTGGACTTTGTTGCTTTTTTTTTTTAAAACCAATCTGATAATTTTTGTTGTTTAAGAAACAAATGAAAACATTCACATTTTATCATGATCACTGTTGTATTTGGATTTATCAATGTTGTGTTTTCTGACTACTAGTTTTTCTTTGTTCTTTTACCTTTTCTGAATTCTATTGGATTGATACTTTTTCTATGTCTTTAATTTATTTGAACACCTTAGTTTGTCCGAACATTTTTTACTCTTTGATGCTTACCATTTAATTTTTTTTAAAAAACCTGCCTGTCTATAAATATCCCAATATAGGTTGTCTAAACAATTGTTTAAATAATTGTTTAGGCAATTATCCATTTCTTCAAAGTTTTCAAATTTATCGACATAAAATTATTTGTAAGATTTTATGCTTTTAAATTGTTACTGTTTGTAATTGTATTTATTAGATGCATATGTCTTTTTCCCTTTTCTGTGATCAATCCTGTCTATGCATAGAACCAGTTTTGCTTTTGTGTATCCTCGTTATTTTGTTGGACTCTTTTATGTTTATTCCAAAAATTATTCCAATGACTATGCTTTTTAGTTAAAATATTTCTTTTGTTTTGTTTTAATAGTCATAATTTCTCATTTTTTCCCTGCTTTAGTTTTTCTTGATTTATTATTCTATAGAATGGGCTGTATGACTTCATTTATATTTTTCAGCCATCCAAATGTACTTATCTAAAAATCTTTGTCAGAATGATCTACTAAATTAATATCAGTTTGGGACAATCCCTCTTCTGTCATTTCCTTATAGAGTATGTGGTCAATAAATGTTAAATATATCCCTATGCTCCTTGAGGTCTTTTTTTTTTTTTAAGATTTTATTTATTTATTTTGACAGAGAGGCAGCGAGAGAGGGAACACAAGCAGGGGGGAATGGAAGAGGGTGAAGCAGGCTTCCCGTCGAGCAGAGAGCCCGATGCGGGGCTCGATCCCAGGACCCTGGGATCACGACCTGAGCCGAAGGCAGGCGCTTAACGACTGAGCCACCCAGGCGCCCCTCCTATGCTCCTTGAGGTCTTAACTCTTCTGTCTCTTACCACCTCTGTTGTTTTACATCTCTATTATTTCAGGTTTGGGGAAGTTTGTACTGTGTGATTGGTTTCTCCATTGATCTTTTTCTGTGCCTGAAGCTCCCAGACCTTCTTGGTTATACTGACTCATTTATTAATCTTTTCCAGTATCTCTGACAACAGGTTTGCCATGACTTTCTGTTTATTATTTTTTTTGAATATAGTTCCCCCAAAGGCAACTTTAATTTGGTGTAAAATGGTAGGTAATAATAGTTCATTACCAAGGGCTTTATTGGGTCTGAACTTCATGGGAAGTGGTTTTGGGTTTTCCCTGGATTTTGGTGCTGTATTCCAACTTGAAAATGTAGAGCTGGGTAATATGTGGTTGAACTTCTTTGGACAATAGTTGGGGTCTTTCTGGTGGGTAGTAGTATATAAATTGCTCTATACTGGGCATAGGGAAAATGCCTATTATGTAACTTATTTCTAAATACTTTTTACTCCCAGTTGAAAAGTCAAGTGGGGAAATCATCTCCTAAATGTTGCCTAATAATTTGTACTCTAAGGGTTGCTCTGACCTGATGTGAGCTCTTTCTATGATTAAATTGATGTGGAAAAAAAGGGCTTCTAGGCTGGGTGAGAGGCTCTTTTCTGGCTCTTTTAATTTCCAGTGCCTTCTCCACATCATCTATGACCTCTGAAAACATAACTATAATTCAAAAGAATTGGCTTACCAGTTCTTTTGTGGTGTTGAAGACAGCAAGAGTGGCTGCATGAGACGCACAGAAGTTCTGGCTTGCTGCCCAGGTTCTTGTATTTTCAGAAAAATAGCAACACTTTCCCAGGTAACCAATCCAGCCATTCAAGCATGGCATACGTTCAGTGGAAGATTTGTGTTTTTCGACTGAAAAGAATTTAATAATATATTAACTACTGAGGAGGTGGCATGCCCTGAATGTCTGCTCTGAGATACAATAGAGTTTAATTTGTTTTAAAACAGTTTTCTTATCCATATAAATGAAATTCATCAAATTAGCTTTGGCCCTTCAATCTGAAGGTTTTGGACTTCATTAATCATTCTTTGTTTTTCTCCAAATGAAGTCAGCTCCTAAATTTTTGTATTTATTTTTCTTGATAAGTTGAAAGAAATCCTTGGCAGATACCACTCATGTAGATGTTGGTATTGCTCAGATTCAAGGGTTGGTGCTCTTCTCAAGTGACACACTCCACCTAGGAGAACATACTCATTCTCATGGTGTAACTATCATGTTTATACAGATAATTATTAAAGTGATATGTCCAACCCAGGCCTCTCATCAGAAATCTCCCATATACAACTACCTAATGGACACCCATTCATTGAATAACAAAATATTTGTGAGTACATACTATGCTAAGCACTGTTGTTTATGTTTATTAGAGACAAAGTCCCTGCCGTCATTGTGCTAAGAGTATAGTGGGGCAGATAGATATTGAACAAATAATTACAAATTCAAGGAATGGTACAAGAGGAATAGCCATAGGTACTAAGAGAACATAAGTTGAGGGGAGCTGGTCTAGCTCAAGGATGGGGATTGTAGTAGACATTTCAGCTGACACTTTAAGGATGCAGAGAGCTAGCTCGCCAGATGAAGAATGAGGAAAGCACGTTCTCAGCAAAGAGGAAGTGAATGTGTAAAGGCCCTGGAGTGAGTGATCTTTTCACTTAAGAAAGGAAGATCAGTCTGAGTGGAGTATAGAGAGAAAGAAGAGGCATGACAAGAACTGAGGCCAGAAGAATGAACAGGAAGTAGGCGTTACGTACACAGTGAAGATTTTACACCTTATACTAAAAGGATTGTCTCAAAATTAGAGATAGATGATGATGTATGGACTGGATGGATGGCATGTTGATTCGTAAAAATAATTGTCAGAAAAAATCAGATTGGGGGGAAAAAACCAGTGTTCAATTTAAAGTGTATGAAACAACTAAGTGGAATATATCTGATCCAGTTCCACCTATGCTTCCACTATGCTTAGACCATGTTTAAAGTCTAGCTTTTTCTTTATTATTGTTCTAATTTTTAAAAAAGACTTTATTTATTTGAGAGAGAGAGAACACAGAAGAAGAGAACACAGAGGGAGAGGGAGAAGCAGAATTCCCACTGAGCAGAGAGCCTGATGGGAGGTTCGGTCCCAGGACCCTGAGATCACGACCTGAGCCAAAGGCAGCCACTTAACCGACTGAGCCACCCAGGCACCCCTAACTTTTTTTTTTAAACTGTAATGAAAAGTGCATCAGGATTTGATCTTTGTTTATATCTGTAGCTTCATTTCCTCTTATTTTTCTGTAGGCACTTTGTTTCTCTCTTCATTTTCTTGTATACCAAGCTTCTTGTAGTTCCTTATACATGTCATGTTACTTTTAGGTAATATCTGGGCCTTTGTTCATGCTGACCTGTGTTCCCCAATGCCATAGTCCCACCCTAACTTGCAATAAAAAAATTCCATCCCTGCCCAACTAGAAAGTATCTACTTGTATTTCAATAATCTATTATGTTAAAGCATAATTTCCTCTATGAATTTCCTCTACTTTATCCCAGTGGAATTGCTCATACTCTCCCTTCCATGCTCTTGGCTTCTAATAGACTATCAGATTTAATACATTATAGTAATGACTATAAATATTGCCTCTTTTTTCTTTATCCCAGCACCTGGAGGTTATGTCACGCCTGTTTGCTGTATAAATAAACAAAATATATGACTGTCATACGCCTCTGAGAAAAATGTATGTAACCATTTTCAAGTATACCTAAGAGAAAGTATGATTTTTACTCTAGACATGATTAAATCTTTGACTTACTGTATTGCAGACTATTTTTTTTAAAGATTTTATTTATTTATTTGACAGAGAGAGACACAGCGAGAGAGGGAACACAAGCAGGGGGAGTGGGAGAGGGAGAAGGAGGCTTCCCGCGGAGCAGGGAGCCCGATGTGGGGCTCGATCCCAGGACCCCAAGATCATGACCTGAGCCGAAGGCAGACGCTTAACGACTGAGGCGCCTGGGTGGCGTATTGCAGACTATTTTAACCTAAGTATTAATGTCTATTAAGTAGGAGAAGCCTATTGTTATGCCAAAGCACAGAATCAGTCATCTGATCTGGGTCATAGGAGTTTAACATGCTTATCTCCCCTCTCCTAGATTTTGTCAAATAACGCTTATTTTTGCTTAATAACTTTAGGAAATCAGAGAGTTTTAGCATCACAAGCTGCACTAAAAATTATCCAGTCCAGTCCTACGTTGTATAGATAGGGAAGCTGAGATGTTAGACATTGGATGACTTATAACCGATGACGAAACCTGGAGATGGAATGGTCCCACATTGAAATGGTCCCACATTCCAATATCACTGCAGGATTAAAGCATATTAACCTTTATAAACTGTGTATAGTGTTATGTGATCCAGTTTATAAAATAGTCTTTTGAACATAGCTTGAATCAGAGAACAAAATGAAGATCCTTAGGAATTCCATTGAATAAATTCCACTGAGTGAAAATTAGGAGCACCTGGTAAGGATGGCCTGCACGGACTTCAGTAGGTGGCCTGGAAGAAACTGCCTTTCTAAGAACAGGTTGAACATATTTCATCTCCTTTAACAAATTACTGGGTGTTTATTTTATATAGACCCCATAGGAAATAAGCTCATTTAGGAAGAGACAACATTGTAGATATGGTAAAGAACAATATATAAAATTCAGAAGACTTAGATTCAGGTTATAACTTTACTTAGCTGTGTTTAGATAGTCAGCTACTATCTCTGAAGTTCAAAGTCCTTGTGTACAACAAAAGGCAATAAGGAAAATAATACTTCACTACTGCTCTGGGTCACTCAAAAATGCAAATAAAATGTTGTGTATTAAAATATCTTATGAGGCATAAAGTGCTTTGTAAATATATACTTTTATCAAAAGACCTTTTCCTCTTCCTCTTCCTCCAACTTTTCCTCCTCCTCCACCTCTTCATCCTCCTTCCTTTTTCTCCAGTTGAGTAAATTCCATGAGGACAGGAAACATATTTGTCTTGTTTTTCTAGCATAATGCCTAGTTCATATAATACTTTCTTTCTCCATCTCCTTATCTATCTATCTATCATCTATCTATCTATCTATCTATCTATCTATCTATCTATCTATCTATCATCTATCAATCTTCTATCTATCCATCCATTTATATACATACAGTATATTCACATATTTATATACACATTTCTATCCATATGTAAATATAGTCAAGTATATACACATAATCATGTATATATACAAGGCATAATGCCTACTTGATAGAATACGCTTGATCAATATATCTATACTATATAAACTCATTTATACATACTTATGTGCACATTTATGTATACATGTATGTATAATATATATGCACATTAATTTCTACAAATGACTTTAGACATCCATATATAATATATCCACTTATAATAAATATCCTCATGTGTAAATCATATACATATTTATATATGCACATCTATATGAATATATACTTATGTATATATTTTCAAACATCTTGTTAAAATTGCTTCAAGTTATTTTTAGAATATATGTATATAGTTTACCATCGTAAAGGGGAGATATATCATTCTCAACTTACTTTTAGAGGCTAGGAGTAATCTATAGTTTGGGTAAAAATTATGGTCTTTAGGATGGCAACATTTTTTCTTGTCCAGTTCTCTATAACCCATATGTATAGTTGTGAATTATGATTGGGACTTGTAAATCTGACCGTATCATGGGCAGCTGCACAACCAGACAGAGATCAATTGTTTTGCGCCTTGAACTCAGTTTCCTTTCTTGTAAACGATAGTCATTAGCTAGAAGCAGCTTAGAAAAAGATACTGATATTTATGTAAAAGTATATGGTTTAGTCCATATGTAGATAATGTTCCATAAACTGTTTGCCACCAGTCCGCAGGAAGATAAGGATCTCGTGGCACATTGTTAACTAACTGTGTCACCAAATATATTGTGCAGTTCTTTTGATATTTCTTCATAAGGAGACTTTCTTCATGAAGGAATCAGTATAGTGATTTACATTTTACCATGAGCCCCTTACCTTGTAAGGACTATAAGTAATACTGATTTAGAAGGAAGTTTCATATGCATTAAGTTATTATTATCCCCATTTTATAGAAGAAGAAATGTACATTCATCCCATATACAAAGATTTCTGAAATTACCCTTTATCTTGAGCCACTATATGAAAAGCACACAGATGACGTAATATTTTGTGGAAGAGTTAACATGAGCATATTTGGGAAGTGGGCAACTCACCTGCTAAAATTGTGGCCAGTGTAGTTATCAAAATCACCAGGAAGAAGATGACAGTGGTGATAATTTTAGAGATACAAAGTCTCTTTTTATTCCTTTTTGAGGGTCCTTGTGACTTTCCAGTAAGGTTGAAAGTGATAACATCTCCTATAAAAAAATCAATCAGTTTTTAGTTTCTAGTAAGTGAGTTTAGAATGTTGTAGGAATAAGGTCAGTATATACAAACTGATTATATTTCTTATATGCTAGCAGTGATCAATACAAAATTCAAATATACCACTTACAATAGCATAAAAATATTGAATGCTTATGGATAAATCTGACAAAAGACATGCAAAACTTGTACACTGAAGGCAAGAAAACATTGTTGAAATAAATTACAGACATAAATACATGGAGAAAGATACCATTTTTGTGAGTCAGAAGACACAATTTTTGTGAAGATATCAATTCAACTCAAATTAATTTATAGCTTCATCACAATCCCAAACAAAATTCCCAGCAGGCACTTTGCGGGGGAAGGTAGAAATTGGCAGCTGTTTCTAAGCGTTTTAAAGTATGTCAATTTTATCTAATAAAGCTGTTAAAAATTATACAAAAATTAGTTATCCTTTATCCACACAGAGTGGATCTTTATAATATACTTTGGAGAGATAGCTGAAAATAATATGACACAGATAGAAGAAATGAAGAGCACAGAGATACTGCCTCTCTCAGGAAGGTTAGCACTCAGAATTGATAGCAAGCACCCACCAAATGTAAATTCGTTTACTTTACAAATAGCACCTAAAGCTTGTCATACATGTACTTCTTACCTGAAGCCTGGGAATCTACTGAGTTCGTCAGTGTTGTTTCATCATCCATGTCTCCTTTTCAGCAAAGCGAAAATACAGATTGGTTGTAGGGAATGCACGGGATTCAAGATCCCTGCCCACAGCTGGATTTAGTGTCAGTAATATGAAGACAGTCTAAAATGAGAATATAAAGTTAAGGCGATCTAAAATGAGAATATAAAGTTAAAGACAGTCTAAAATGAGAATACAATGTTACAACATCCTAAATTGAGAATACCACATTAATATAAGAATTATGACGAATCGCCTCAGAAGTCTGACCAGTGACATAACTCCTGCCCTTTTGCTACACTGCTGTCCAGAAATCATTCTATCTCACTGCAGTTTGAGGAGCCACTGGAGGTGGTGGGAGACTCTGAAATGATTCTTCAGCGGAAAGGAAGTGAGGTCCAGTAGTTTATGAAGCCAACAAACTGAGTCTTCACACTATCACCCTGACCTACCAATATTTTTAGTTAATTTTGGCCATTATGGATCCCAGCCATGAGCCAATTCAAAAGGATTTGAGCATAAAATAGCAACTTAGATTGCAGTGAAAAGAACGTCAATTGTCTTTAATAGTAATAATAATAATAGGAACAATCATATCTCCTATTTATTGTGTGCCTACTCTATGGTAGGCCTAGTTCTGAGCTTTTAACTTTTATGATTCAATTTACTCTCATAATCACATGAAATAGGAGCTTATTATTATCTTTAATTTGCAGATGAGACAAATTCCTTAAAGTAACAGAGAGGTAAAAAGCTTTTTCTTAAAGTAACATAGCTAATACGTGGCTGAGCTTAGATATTAGTTGGCTCTGATCATTTAACCACACTGCTCTACTGTCCTGCTTCTGTCCGTTCGGGACCTTGCCGTGAGCGTTCTCATATGCTGAACTCCTACTTCCAGATGTAGAAAGCAGATCTCAAGTTCAACCACAGCAACAAAAGTATTGTGCTATTAGTGTTGTGCTAAGATCATTGTAGTCATCTATAATCATTTGATGTAGGTGAGGATGAATACATGACAGCCTGTATTTCAAAGTCCCTTCCTTGAGAGACAAACAGAAAGTAATGGGTTGACATTTTTTAAAGCTGGATTGTAAGGAATAGAGTTCTCTCTAATTTTGCATGTTGATGTTTTTAATATATGAATATTAATTCACATCTCCAAAAAACCAATTACTTCAGGAGCCATGAGTGTGTGTTAGAGAGAGAGACAGAGAGAGAGAGAGAGAGAGAGAGCGACAGAGACAGAAACATAGAGACAAAGAGAGAAAGAGAGATTGGGGAGATCTCTGGCTAGATTATTTTATTCAAGTCTTTATCTGAAGCAAAAATTATCCCCAAACTCTAAATGCTATTCAAAACCAAAAATTTTGCTTGTGTACCAGTTAGCTATTGCCATATTAATGCTATTTTACAAACCTTATCCCAAACCCTGGCTCACTCACTAGTCTGTGCTGCGTTGGCTGAGTCGTTTGGGTTGTCTGGTTGAGGCTCTGCCTCAAGATGTTGAGTCTGTGTCCTTGTGTCTTTGCTATTCTAGGGTTCAGGCTGAAGAGGCAGCAGCTACTCCAGAAGCTCTTCTCACAAAGATGTCAGAGGTGCAAGAGACTAAGCCCATCAACTCAGCATATTTCAAGTCTCTGGTTGACCTCAAAGTCAGGGAGTGGGGAAGTACACTTCACAACTAGTGAGAGGAATTGCAGAGCAATATATATATCTGCAAGGAGTGAATCAAGGGCCAGTCGTCACAAGCCACAACATGTTGTGGTCCTTCTTGAGGACTTCCGGTCAAATTTTTGCCATTGTTTTTTTAAATTTATTTATTTTTGGGATCAATCTCTTAGATCTTATTTGTTTTGTTTTGCTTTTTAAATTAAGAACTTTACCTAAGACTGCTGCTTTCTGCCTCTTCTTCTTTTCCCTTATGGGCAATAGCATCAATATATAAGTCGGGTTGATCTTTTTTTTTCAAAATGAGTTCCACATAAACTTTTCTTATTTCTCCTGTGTATTTTCACTTTCCTTTTTCCTTCACTCCTCTATTATGTTCGCTTCTTGATGATTCTGCTATGTTTTCAAAAAGACATATTGCAGATATGGTAGCCTAACTTTGCAAGGATAAAGTTGTATAGCAATACAAAATTGATACACACCAGTAGTCATGATTTTACAGATGAAAGGCTGTGTTTCAACCACTGTGTTTTGTAAATGAGGAAAATGAATCAAGCATAAATGAGTAAATTATTCAAGGTATTCAGCTGATTAGTAAAGGCTTCTGATTCTCTGTTTGCCAATTCATTTTCTCTCCAACATCTTTGTCCAACTTTGTAGATAAATTTGCTTGGGATTTGAAAGCCTGTTCTCAACTTTCATAAGACATTCAAACCAGAGACTGAGGACTAATATTCAAATTGTTTAATTTTTTTTACCCACAAATAATATTGGTCACAATTATACATAAAAATCTCTCTACTTTGTATATTTCTTTCCCACCCCAATTTTACTCAATATTTTAGTCCCTTATTATCTCTCAACCAGACATTTATGACAACCTCTAACTAATTACTTCTCCTCCAGGCCAATCTCTTCCTTCTCTTTCAATCCAACATTCACATTACTGTCAAAATCTTTTTTTTCTAGATCACAAATCTATTCATCAGTCTTATCACTTAATTTTTGTCAATTCTTCTCTATCATCTCCAAAATGAAAATTAAGCACTTTAGAATGACCCTTAGCAATTCAAATGTCAAATTAGTTATCTGGGTCATCTTTTTTCCTTCTTTTCTGTACTGGACTTTGCATCATTTTCCAAACACATTCTTTCACTCTGTTGCCTTCACTCAGGCTCTTACTTTTACCTGATGTGCCCTCCTCCACTTGGCTACTCTGCTTAAGATTTGCCTCTGTTGAAACCAAATTTACAATCAAAAAACAACCTACTCTTAAATCTTTTGGCAGAGTTAGTAAACTTCCCCATGAATCTTATGCTGCCATTTTGGGTTCTAGATAACTGTATTATAGAACTTGTTATATTAAATTATATTTATTTGTTAATATCTATCTTTTCTAAGGGACTATAAGCTCCAAGATGGAAGGGAATCTATTTATTCATCTTTGTATTACCACACAGTGAGTGACCCCCCCCCCAAAAAAGTGCTGAAACCAGTGTCTATTGGATGAATAAATAAATGTTCTAGATCCTTCTTACAGAGTCTAAGTCAGCATAGTTGGACTCATCTACACTTTCTAAAAACAAGTTTCTTTTCACTAATTACAAAACAAGCATTTGTTCCTCTCCCTGTTGGTTTCTGGCTTTATTTCTTAGCCACTTTCCCTGAGCCACTTAGCTCAGCTAAGTTACTGACAATATTTCCCCAGGAGTCAAAATAATATGACTCTCATTAAAAACAATTGAAATCAAACTAATATGATTTTTCTTTTTCTCCTCTTGCCTGTAGTTTCTCACATGGGCACCTGTGTCTTCCATTAATCTGTTGCTTGCTGCCATCTCCCAAGTTGTATTTCTTTATGAAGAGCCAGAAAATCATCTTTTGTTAAATGATAACCAGAAATACTTAATAATTGGCAGATCACAAGCTTAATTGTATCACTGAATTATCCCACAGCATCCATCTAGTTATATGCATTTTGAAACTCTCCCTTATTTATTTTTTTTTACTTTGAAATTGTTCGCTAAATAGTCTCTAAGCTTGTTCATTCAACTCAGACTTTCGATAATGATCACAGAAAATAGGGGAAAATTCTCTAAAAGAACTTTTTCTTTCAAGTTCTTTCCTTGCCTTGGGGGACACCATACTCAGAAATTTTCTCTATAATCCTTCCAGCTCTGTTTACGTTACATCTAGTTCATTGATATCCCTGTAGGTATTCAATACTTACTAGGGACGTTTCAGAGCACTGACTCAACCAAAGCAAGATGACTAACCCTGGGAAACTATGTTAGCTCCCCAGGTTAACTCCACATATACCCTGTCCTCTGTAGGAGCTAGGCCTGAAGCAACAATAAGACATGACCCATGTTTTCAGCCTACTAGGGAATGGAAGGGGTTGAGATCATAACTAGGAGAGCCCGAAAAATTTCAAACCTAACCATGGGTCTGTGTCTATGAGGAAAAAAAAACGAAAACAAAAACATAGTCACCTAATTAAAAAAACAAAACAAAACAAAACAAACAAAGCAAATGCATGGGTGAGAAATGGGGAGATATAAGGAACTGGCCAAACTGGAAGTACCACGCAAGGCTAAAGCATAACCCTTAAATCTTTTCCATCCTTTTGGGAATTTCATTCTCCCTTCTATTTATTCACATTCTAATCTGCCTTCAAAATAGTTATCCCTTCTCAGAGTGTTGATAGAACTTGTTTGGAGCTCTTCATCTATACATTTATTACTAGTTATATTTTTATATGAGTAGCCTCCTTTCTTTTATGAAATAAATATTGTTTTAAAGCACCAACATGCTAAATCTTTCAGGATAAAGTATTTTATTACAAGTCAAAGGAAAGGAAAGACCAGAGTTCCTCAAATTCTTGTTCATTGCCCTCTTCCTCTTACAGTTAACCATAAATGTACTAGTTGCTGAAGATGAGAAGTATATTATAAAATATTAGAGGAGGTACTTTTTGCCACTTCAATTATATTACTTTTCATATTTTCAAAAAAACCATGCTTTTGCTCACCATGCCCAATCACTGCTATTTGAGATTTCTTTTTGTTCATGGAAAAAAAATGCCATTTATTTTAATATTTCTAATTTATGAGATTAATTTCTTAATTCTACACAGGAATTAAATTCATTAGCGCTGAATATAAAAACTCTAGTCAAGACCAAAATTTTTTTTGAGTCCACACCTCTTAATACTGTACTAGGTGCTGTCATTTTTTTTTAAAGGCAAAAGGTACTACACTGAAATATACATTACAAAGTAAGTTCTTGAACTTCAAGGGACTTATGAACCATAGCAAAAATCCGGGATTGTGGGTGTGTATGTGTATGTGTGTGTCTGTTTTTGTACTGTTCTGTGCCATCCTCTTACCAGACCCTTACAGAATGTCACGTAAGAGCTCTTTGTCAGTTGTCCGTAGCCTTAGCACCTGGACTTATCTCATCAGTCATCCCTACGTGCCTTTATTTTTAAATTTGTCTTTCTGTTTATCTCTTTAATGTCATACTAAGGCCTTGTACTCCACTATGTTCCCAGTAAGACACATCCCATCAAATATTTATGCTAGGAGACAGGTACATGTAAGATAACTTCCAGGCATTTGACTTGGATAACTGGAAGGATATGGGGCAGTGGATATTTCTTTGTCATTATTTCGGATGTACAGCAACTGAGCCACTTTCCTTTGCTGAAGCTGTTCTTTGCCACATGAGTCCCGATGGCAGGCAAAACCTTCTCCACTGTAGAAGCTAAAGAAGCTTTTCACTTTCCCAGCTTCTCCCGGAACTGAGGATGCTGAGGAGCATGTGGGCTATACCCAGTTAGATTCACCCTAGTCAGATCTTGAGTAGGGAGCTATTTATGCTCAAAAGCATTGGAAATGGGGAAGTCGGTCTGGGATAGGGGTGGAATAAGAACATCGTAAATATTTAGATTGCAGTGTATTCACGGAGTCAAAAGTGTTTTCCATTGGTGCTAGCAGTTTCTTCTTGCTGCAGCTAAGATCAGAAATACAGAAGGAACATATTTAGTTGAATAATAGAACTAGTACATTTTGGGGCACATTGATATTAAAGTTCCTCTGAATGTCTAGGTAAAGTTGTCTAGTAGGAGTTGGTGTACAAAATTCCAGATTTTAGGCAAGAGATATAATTAAAGCTAAAGGTTTGAAATTGTCAGTATGTATGAGTCAATAGAAAGCATAGTCGATTTTTGAAAAACATGTTGCAACTGCATGGGTTCACTTATATGTGGAATTTTTTGATAAATAATACAGTACAATACTGTAAATGTGTTTTCTTTCTCTTATGATTTTCTTTTTTTTTTTTTTTAAAGATTTTATCCATTCATTTGACAGAGAGAGACACAGCGAGAGAGGGAACACAAGCAGGGGGAGAGGGAGAGGGAGAAGCAGGCTTCCCGCGGAGCAGGGAGCCCGATGCGGGGCTCGATCCCAGGACTCCGGGATCATGACCTGAGCCGAAGGCAGACGCTCAACGACTGAGCCACCCAGGTGCCCCTCTCTTATGATTTTCTTAATAACATTTTCTTTTCTCTAGCTTGCTTAATCGTGCGAACACAGTATATAATACATATACAAAGTATGTGTTAATCGACTGTTTATCAGTAAGGCTTCTGGTCAACAGCTGGCTAGTAGTAGTTGAGTTTGGGGTGAGTCAAAAGTAAACTAGATTTTTGACTGTGCGGTGGGTCAGTACCCTTTACCCCACTATTGTCCAAGGGTCAACTGTGCAAACAGTGTATGGAGTAAGAATATATATGAAGTAGGGATAAAATTTTTATATAGGAGTATCATATTATTCACATTATTTTATAATTAATTCTTTTTTCAAAAACTTTGCTTCATTCTTAAAAGAAAATTCTTTATACACTTTCCCTAATATGTTGCAAAGACTTATTCTTTGGTCTATTTCTCCCCATTCTACCTGTTTTATTAGGCAATGTGGCTTCCTTCTTCCGTGTGCAACCTGGGTCCCAGGCCAGAGCTTACCTCCACTCACAACAATTCAATTCAGTTTAGTTATTTGTACAAGTTGAGTTGCTCTCTATAAATAAATTTAGCCAACTGCTAAGAAGAGCAAATATTGTATTATTACATTTGTATTTGTGGGTGTTGTGGATTCTTTCAAAGCAATAGCGTATGATGAAAGTTTAATCCTCACTGACAAAAGTCAACCACTTTGCAGTATAACAAATATAACATCTCCATTTTGATAGAACATTTGTAATTTTGTGTCTATAACAAAAATTATATTTTTACTTATTAATGTAGAATTAATTATTTGTACATATGAAATTTTTCTAACTTAACTTTTACATTTAAGAATCAACATATATAAATAAATGTTGGGGTGCCCACGTGGCTCAGTCATTAAGCGTCTGCCTTTGGCTCAGGTCATGATCCCAGAGTCCTGGGATCGAGCCCCGCATCGGGCTCCCTGCTCCGCGGGAGGCCTGCTTCTCCCTCTCCCCCTCCCCCTGCTTGTGTTCCTTCTCTCGCTATCTCTCTCTCTGTCAAATAAATAAATAAAATCTTTAAAAAAATTAAAAAAAATAAATGTCTCACGTGCAATTTTGTAAAGGTAAGATCTATTGCACTGCATTTCAAACCTCATATAATGTAAAATAATTTATTTTTTCTTTTAGCCTCAGATTTATTTTTATGAACATTAATTATTTTACTTTTTTTTAACTTAGCGTTAAGACATTTGATGTGTGGAGGGCTATTTGCTAATTCACTGCCACTAGATTGCTTGATTGATATATTTGAAAACAGACAAAACTAATTTAATTTTTTTTTATTTATTTAAAAAAATTAATTAGCTATTTGATTAATTAATTTTAGGGGGGAGAGAGAGAGCTCATGTGTGTGCAAGCAGGGGGAGGGGTAGTAGGAGAGGGAGAAAATTCCAAGCAGACTCCACCCTGAGCACAAGCCCGACAAGGGGCTTGATCTCAGGATGCTGAGATCATGACCTGAGCCAAAATCAAGACCGAATGAGCCACCCAGGTACCCCTAATTTTTATTTTTAATGTGTTTATTTTCTCATTAAAAAGTACACTGGAAGTAGATGCTACCTCTTTAGTACAGGTACTGTGCACTCCTTACTTGATAGCGTTGACCTCGGGGTAATCCAGGATCCAAGCTTCTGTTTTTGTGATTGGAGATGCAAGAATGGGGCATAAGAATTCTGAATCATTGTGAGAGCGGGAGGTGTTGTCCACATAAGGGAGTTCGTGTCAGCTGGCATCATTCTACCAAACATACACTGATGGCAAAGAAGATACAGACATATTGGGTCCTTCATGAGAAAATAACCAGCATTTTTGTCCTTCTTGCTATTTCCGTCACACTGAGCTTCTTCATACCTTGACTCTGGGCTAATGCTGTAGCAGATGAATGTCTTTTCCTTTCCCAGAAGCTGTTTTCACCAGTATCTTAGTGTCCCCAAATTCAGGCACTGATTTGCATCTTGGAGGGACAGGCTAGGGTTAAGATACTGCTCCAGTGGGGCCTTCATTTACTGTTGCAGTTTTCCTTTGCTACCCCATTTCTTTTCTTTCTTTTTTTTTTTTAATTTGCGAGAGAGAGCACGAGAGGGAGGAGGGTCAGAGGGAGAAGCAGACTCCCTGCTGAGCAGGGAGCCCGATGCGGGACTCGATCCCGGGACTCCAGGATCATGACCTGAGCCGAAGGCAGTCGCTTAACCAACTGAGCCACCCAGGCGCCCTACTACCCCATTTCTATTTTTTTCCTGAGGGGAGCAGATGCTTGGCCATGGATCACAATGTCTCACCTTCTCTTCTCTGGAATAATTGCTCTTCTAATCCAGACCTAGGCAAATACCACAGCCCCTTTTGGAATAACTTTTAGAAAACTATGGCTCTGTCTTTTTTAATTAACAGAAAAGTGAGAGGTCCAGCTGCAGTGTAGGTTTACATTGAGAAGTGGTAAATAATATGAGAGGGGTAAGATGGTCCAGATGATGATAGGGTTTCCAGGACAGTGAGAAGATTCTTACATCTGCATTTTTTCTTTTTTGCCTTTTGTGAGTTTTGTTTTATTTCTTCCATCTTCCTCTTTTCCAAAAAGGAAGAAAATTTGAGGTCAAAGTGTGGCATGTAACCCAAAACCTAAAAAAATTTGTCAAAGTTTCAGAAAAATATAAATTGTTTTCCCATGCATAGTTGATCCTCACGAAACTTCTGTGTTTTATAAGTAGAACATATTTTATGATACACATTTTATAGATCAGGAATCAAAAGAGAAAGCTACTCGGTATGACACAGCTAAACATAGGTTGTCCGATTCCCAAACTCATGTTTTTTTCTATTGCATTTCTCTTCAAAACCCACATGAATATTTTATATTTCCTTGGGGAAAAAAGTCTCCGATTCAAAAGTTACAACCTGGGTGCCTGGGTGGCTCAGTTGGTTAGGCAACTGCCTTCGGCTTGGGTCATGGTCCCAGAGTCCTGGGATCGAGCCCTGCATCGGGCTCCCTGCTCGGCGGGAAGCCTGCTTCTCCCTCTCCCACTCCTCCTGCTTGTGTTCTCTCTTTTTGCTGTGTCTCTCTCTGTCAGATAAATAAATAAAATTTAGGGGGCGCCTGGGTGGCTCAGTTGGCTAAGCGACTGCCTTCGGCTCAGGTCATGATCCTGGAGTCCCGGGATCGAGTCTCGCATCGGGCTCCCTGCTCAGCGGGGAGTCTGCTTCTCCCTCTGACCCTCCCCTCTCTCATGCTCTCTCTATCTCATTCTCTCTCTCAAATGAATAAATAATGAGAGTTCTAGAGGGGAGAGGGTGGAGGGATGGGTTAGCCTGGTGATGGGTATTAAAGAGGGCACGTTCTGCATGGAGCACTGGGTGTTATACGCAAAGAATGAATCATGGGACACTACATCAAAAACTAATGTAATGTATGGTGTATGGTGATGTAATGTATGGTGACTAACATAACATAAAAAAAATCTTTAAAAAAAACAAGAAAAAAAACAAAACAAAACAAAAAACAAAGTTACAACCTGGTGACCTAGGGATGGGATTTGTCTTCATACTTCCTTTGTTTGCATAAACAATGTTTCAAAAACACATTTGCTACATTAGATTACATTTGAAAGTCAAGAGCTGTTACACAAAAAGCTAGGTTTCCCGAAATAATGGAATATATCGTCATATGGCCTGTAATCGCTTTTAGCAACAATCTCTGTGGGAGCTGAGGGCAAGAATGGAAGATAACAGGGATTCTCCAACTTGAATACATTAGAAACGCTTTGATTTTAAAACACACATGCCTGGGTCCCACTTGTGACCAACTCCATTGTAATCTCTGAATGGAGGCTCAGCCAGAGTAAATTCTATGTGCAAACACTGACATGGGGTATGTGGTGGGGTACATGCTCTTTGGTTTACCACTAAATCAGTCCTCACTTAACTTTCTACACTCACATGACCTCCTGACCTTTGTAGAAGTTTGAGCTGTCAATTCTGTATTATCACATTCTCAACTCATAACTCATCTGGCAATTTGAGCTTCTGTGTTCAATAATCAAAACTCACTGGTTTTAGTTTTACTTGTACTCAGAATATTGTGTCATTCTTTTTCCAATTTGATACCCCTCTCAAATGATCAATGCATAGTCTAAGAGTCTAAGAATGACAATACATGGACCTTTTTATAATAATTCTCTTTATAATAGGAGCTGCGGAGAAGTGTTTTCTGTTTGTTTTTTGTTTTTGTGGATGATTGCAAACATGAAACCTGGTTATATCTTGTTTCCAGAATGTATCAATTACACGGAAAGCTCAGGAGAATGCTATCTTATTTTTTATGATATTATTTATTTTATACTTTTCTCCTTCCATGAAATTCTTCCAGAACACCAAAATCTGTATTGTATGATCACTACATCCTAGTCCTCTCCATACTGTTTTGGTAAACCAGGTTTATTTTATGCTGATGTCAGGAAAGCAAGTCATTGTAAAGATAAATAGTTTTGTTCCACTTTATTTCAGAATATTGATGGGCTCTGCAGGGTGCTGTCCTCAGATGCTAATGCTATAGGATGAGACCTCTGCGGTGAAGCTCACATTCAGTCATTCTCTGAATTAAAGGGTGGATAATATTAAGTTCATGTGCAGATTTGAGGTGAGGGCTTTTCAGACTGAGGACTCTACTATTGACTGAATGGTCCTCTATGAAAGGAGAAGCTGTCTCTCTCAGCGTTTCCCTTTTTGCCCCCATAAGAACAGGCACTTTCCAGAGAAACGAAGTTTCTGTCTTCCATGCAAGAAGTGAATTACAAGTTTATGTTTGTCAATGTTTATGTAATTTTCAATATTCAGCTACTGAAATTAGAAATCCATCCCTTCAAACATTCCATCCCATCCTATCATTTCCTCTCATTTTGAGCCAACTCTCTGGCTTAATAGATCCTTAAGTTCTTGCTACTCTATCTTATTGCTCCAGGATTAGATAATTGGATCAGTCTAAAAGGACATTATTTTATTTCTTGAATAAAAGAGGAACTGCTTATAATCAATATGCCATTATAATTTATAAAATTTAGAGGAAGGGTCTTTATTTTATTATACATAAAGTGGATGCAGAGTTGTTTCTCAAGTTGTGTGCTATGATCTGAATGTTTGCAGTCCCCAAAATTTGCATGTTGAAATCCTAACAACCAATGTAATGGTATCAGCAAGTGGGGCTTTTGGGAGATGATGAGTTCTTGAGGGTGGGGCCCTCATGAATGGAATTAGTGCCTTGTAAAAAGGACCCCACACAGCTCCTGGCCCTTTCTACCATGTGAGGCTACAGCTAGAAGTCCACAGCCTGGAAAAGCTCCTCACTCGCCAATGCTGGCACCCTGACCTGGACTTCTTCCAGCCTCCAGAACTGTGAGAAATGAATTTCACTCGGACAGTGGTATTTCGTTAACAGCAGCCCTCCCTGACTAAGACACTGTGTCCTGAGACTCTTCTGTGTTCCAGAGGTGTTTCAAGACCACCACGAGCAGAGAGCAAGGAGGAGGAGAAGCCACACCTGGAACATCTTGCAATCTATACCCACTTAAATCAAAGCACTTCTGTTTTTTATGTGTTATACCTATTGGTATTCCACGTGGGATTTTTGTCTCTAAACAGGATCCCATTACTTAAAAAGTTTGAATACCACTGAATCAGAGGGAAATTCTAGAGGTACTAGAAGTGAAAAAAATGGATCAAGTAAAATTTCAACTGAATTAACTACATTCTTATATCAGGCAGGGTCTAAGCAAGGGACTAGAACCCACAATACCTTGAACTGAGAAATTTGAATATAAAAATATTAATAGAGGATTAAAGTTTTAGGGTGTTGGTTAAAAGGAGGTAAAGAAAACTCTAAAGAATACAATATTAGACACAGGAAGCAGCCACCCATTAGCGCTTGAACTGGGAGAGAACCCTGGAGGAAGAGCCCCCCCCCTCCAATGCCACACTGCAGATTGAAATCCTGACCTCAACAGAGGACACCAGCATGGCTCAGCACCTAGTGCTGAAACACCAGGTAAGGTGCTGAAACACTAGGTAAGGTGCCAAGTCAGCAGGAATCTGCAAATCTGCCCTCTGGAGTGCTGGGGAAAGTGTCCACAGGAAAGTGCTACAACCAGGAGTTCACTCCAGAGCCACCAGAGCACATAGGAGGGGAAGCCCACCATCAGATTTGCCCTGCTGGTACCACTCAATTATGAAGGCACCTGAAATGGTATCATCACAAGTTTCCCAGGGGCAGGTGCTTCATGCAGCTGGCCTTTGGGTACTGAAGAGAGCCCAACTGTGCAACAGCCTGGTGAGCAAAGTACACTGGAACCAGGAAGAGAAACTCTTTCCTCTTACAGAGTTCTTCCGGTGCCCTCAACTGACAAAACTTAACTCTGCACCAGCTGGAGTGGCTTAACCATCTGAGCCACCCAGGCGCCCCAACACGTGCCCTCTTTAATACCCATCACCAGGCTAATCCATTCCCATACCCACTTCCCCTCTAGAACCCTCAGTTTGTTTCTCAGAGTCCATGGTCTCTCATGGTTCATCTCCCCCTCCAATTTCCCCCCCCTTCATTTTTCCCTTCCTACTATCTTCTTCTTTTTTTTTTTTTAGCATATAATGTATTATTTGTTTCAGAGGTACAGGTCTATGATTCAACAGTCTTACACAATTCACAGCACTCACCATAGCACATACCTTCCCCAATGTCTATCACCCAGCCACCCCATCCCTCCCACCCCCCACCACCCCAGCAACCCTCAGTTTGTTTCCTGAGATTAAGAATTCCTCATATCAGTGAGGTCATATGATACATGTCTTTCTCTGGTTGACTTATCTCGCTCAGCGTAATACGTTCCATCCACGTCATTGCAAATGGCAAGATTTCATTCCTTTTGATGGCTGCATAATATTCCATTGTATATCTATACCACATCTTCTTTATCCATTCATCTGTTGATGGACATCTTGGCTCTTTCCATAGTTTGGCTATTGTGGACATGGCTGCTATAAACAGTGGGGTGCATGTACCCCTTCGGATCCCTACATTTGTATCTTTGGGATAAATACCCAGTAGTGCAGTTGCTGGGTCATATGGTAGCTCTATTTTCAACTTTTTGAGGAACCTCCATACTGTTTTCCAGAGTGGCTGCACCAGCTTGCATTCCCACCCACAGTGTAGGAGGGTTCCCCTTTCTCCGCATCCCCGCCAACATCTGTTGTTTCCTGACTTGCTAATTTTAGCCATTCTGACTGGTGTGAGGGGGTATCTCATTGAGGTTTTGATTTGGATTTCCCTGATGCCGAGTGATGTTGAGCACTTTTTCATGTGTCTGTTGGCCATTTGGATGTCTTCTTTGGAAAAATGTCTGTTCATGTCTTCTGCCCATTTCTTGATTGGATCATTTGTTCTTTCGGTGTTGAGTTTGATAAGTTCTTCATAGATTTTAGATACGAGCCCTTTATCTGATATGTCATTTGCAAATATCTTCTTCCATTCTGTCGGTTGTCTTTTGGTTTTGTTGACTGTTTCTTTTGCTGTGCAAAAGTTTTTATCTTGATGAAGTCCCAATAGTTCATTTTTGCCCTTGCTTCCCTTGCCTTTGGCGATGTTTCTAGGAAGAAGTTGCTGCGGCTGAGGTCAAAGAGGTTGCTGCCTGTGTTCTCCTTTAGGATTTTGATGGACTCCTGTCTCACATTTACGTCTTTCAACCATTTTGAGTCTATTTGTGTGTGTGGTATAAGGAAATGGTCCAGTTTCATTCTTCTGCATGTGGCCGTACAATGTTCCCAACACCATTTGTTGAAGAGACTGTCTTTTTTCCATTGGACATTCTTTCCTGTTTTGTTGAAGATGAGTTGACCATAGAGTTGAGGGTCCATTTCTGGGCTCTCTATTCTGTTCCATTGATCTATGTGATTGTTTTTGTGCCAGTACCATACTGTCTTGATAATGACAGCTTTGTAATAGAGCTGGAAGTCCGGAATTGTGACGCCGCCGGCTTTGCTTTTCTTTTTCAACATTCCTCTGGTTATTCGGGGTCTTTTCTGGCTCCATACAAATTTTAGGATTATTTGTTCCATTTCTTTGAAAAAAGTGGATGGTATTTTGATGGGGATTGCATTGAATGTGTAGATTGCTCTAGGTAGCATTGACATCTTCACAATATTTGTTCTTCCAATCCATGAGCATGGAACGTTTTTCCATTTCTTTGTGTCTTCCTCAATTTCTTTCATGAGTATTTTATAGTTTTCTGAGTACAGATTCTTTGCCTCTTTGGTTAGATTTATTCCTAGGTATCTTATGGTTTTGGGTGCAGTTGCAAATGGGGTCGACTCTTTAATTTCTCCTTCTTCTGTCTTGTTGTTGGTGTATAGGAATGCCACTGATTTCTGTGCATTGATTTTATATCCTGCTGCTTTACTGAATTCCTGTATGAGTTCTAGCCGTTTTGGGGTGGAGTCTTTTGGGTTTTCCACATAAAGTATCATATCATCTGCAAAGAGTGAGAGTTTGACTTCTTCTTTGCCGATTTGGATGTCTTTTATTTCTTTTTGTTGTCTGATTGCTGTGGCTAGGATTCTAATACTATGTTGAATAGCAGTGGTGATAGTGGACATCCCTGCTGTGTTCCTGACCTTAGGGGGAAATGCTCTCAGTTTTTCCCCATTGAGAATGATATTCACTGTGGGTTTTTCATAGATGGGAGGGAGAGAGTATCTTAAGCAGACTCCGCTCTGAGTGTGGAGCCGAATACAGGGCTCAATCTCACCACCCTGAGATTATGACCTGAGCTGAAATCAAGAGTTGGATACTTAATCGACAGAGCGACACATGTGCCCCTACCTAGCAGATTTTTGATGAGGTTCAAATATAGTTAAAATTTTTAAAGCACCTTAGAACTATGTTCAACAAGTAGTACCTACTGTTTAAGTGGAGACTTTTTAGCATTCAAGTAGGGGACCAAAGAGAGTGAGCTGTTTAAAGCAAATTTGGGATTATTTTGCATTTGTTCAATTTACATCAGAGATCCTGTTCATTTCAACTCTTCTAAGCATCCTGATGAAATTAATTTTAACTCATATCTCTGTAGTCAATTTTTTTTTCACAGAAGCATCCGATTTTTAGTATTCATGTTGATCTTGTAGTGCCCTGATTTTTCTTCCTTATTCCCCCAAATGGTATATTTCAGATTTACTGTCCTGGTTCTGCTGCCACCGTTCTTATCAGACAGTCTGTGTCAGTTTTATGGTTCACTTCTGTATTTAGAGTGGGGTGCTATGATTCTCTGGTTAATGGAAACTGAAAAAATGAGATGTGTTAATAGTGATTTGCTTATATATTTCTATGCTCCCCCCCCCCAAAAAAATTTAAGGCTAATTTAACTATTTGATTGGGCTGTACAAGGAATCAAATGCATTGTGGAGATGAACAGTGATCTGATGATTCATTGTGAATCTTCATATAGCTCAGCTTTTAGTTTCTAGGTACAGGTTTTGTTCCAGAGACATCGGTAGACAGCTTGCTTGGCTGCAGGGACCTTAAAATTTCCTTTCAATGCCTCCCACCCTCATTCCCTAGGAATTGCACGCATACTTCCCTCCTGTGATTCCTGAGAATCACCAGAGACCACAAGGTGTCACTAAGCTCTGAGACAGGTCAGCTCCTACTTGTATGCTCTCGCCTCCATATCAATTTGCCTCTGCTGTGGTCAGGGTTTTCTTTCATTCCCTATGTTTTTTGTATGGTGTCTACTAATTGCACCTTTTTTCTTTTTCCTTTCTTATCGGTAAGCTGCAGTAAGTCAGTTACTGATGTTAACAGCTGCTGTCAATATCTCAGAACACCATAAGAAATGCAGCAGTTTTCTAATGAGGTCTTCCTAAGAACACGTTTGTTTAATGGCTCCGTCTGCTGGAGAGAGTCTGAACTGCTTGTTTTTGTTATCAGATAAAATTGTCAGAGACAAGCTAGAAAGTTCCTAATTATAGCTGGACATTTTTCAGGGAATTTGCCCTAAAGATGAAACTACTGTTAGCAGCATTGTGAGGGACTGAAGAGAGGGAAGTTCTGAATTTTCAGCATTGCAAAATGTCTTCTGTTAAAGTGAGGGCACCAATTGGGAAGGATTGAGATATTGAGAACTGGAATGGGGATATATAGGAAGATTCTAATCAAGCTAGGGACATGGAACCCTAAATTTTATTGAGTCTTTTTTGCCAGTAAATGTAGCCCTTTCACCCCCATCTGAGGAGGTTAACCTTGCTTTGCTTGAAGCAACTGTAATTCCCTCCCTTAAGTAGATGGGTTCTAGGTTAAGTGAATAGAAGTCTAACCTGAATTCTATACATAAGAGATCATGTTCCTTCAGTTAATTTTCTGACTTGAGCCATTTTACAGACCCAGAATATCTTTAATTCCAAGTGGGGGGCAAGTCTTTGAGAAAGAACTCTTTTAAACAGAAAAAAAATTATATAGCTCATCTTTTCCCTACTCTTCCCTAAAAAGATCTATGACCATTAACATGGATGACTATGCATTGAGGAAAGAGAAATAATAAGACTTTGGAGGAGTTGCTGGGCAGTAGCTCTGAATGGATACTAATTTCAGGAGACCCAAACCGTCATTGTATTATACTGATCAGAGTAAGGGCATAAGGAGGTCAAATGATGAATGAAGTTGTGGCTTTGTTCTGCCTCACAGGTCTGCCTGTTTTCTTCATCCATCAGAGACTTCTCCCTGGGAAGAACCTACAGCTAGGCATGTGGATGCCAATAGCTTCTATCTCCTGAAGACTATAATCCAAGAACTCCTGGATATATATGTAAAAAAAAGAATGGATTTCCAAATTTGAGAGGAGAAAGAAAATAAGAAGGGATCGTTTCCAAACTATCTGAGGCAAGATTACCAAACAAATTATTCTGGGACCACCAAGGAATCACTTGCTGGACTCTACCCTAGAATCACATGAGCAGGAAACACCACCAGCCCATGCCCTTTAGTGAAGGAATGCAAACCAGAGTACCTGCACCGTCATCAGCTGTGTCTGAACTCCAAGACCTTTGTAGACCACTTGCAGCACAAAGTGTAAGGTATTTTTTTTTAAAGATTTTATTTATTTATTTGACAGAGAGAAACACAGCGAGAGAGGGAACACAAGCAGGGGGAGTGGGAGAGGGAGAAGCAGGGAGCCCGATGTGGGGCTCGATCCCAGGACCCCAAGATCATGACCTGAGCCGAAGGCAGACGCTTAACGATTGAGCCACCCAGGCGCCCCAAGGTATTTTTTTTTAAGATTTTACTTATTTGAGAGAGAGAGAAGGAAAGGGGAAGCACAGAGGGAGAAGCAGACTCCCGCTGAACAGAGAGCCTAATGTGAGGCTCGTTCCCAGGACCCCAGGATCATGACCTGAGTCAAAGGCAGATGCTTAACAGACTGAGCCACCCAGTGTTAGGTATTTTTGTGTCTATCCCCTGTATACAGCAACTCCTTGTTGATTATTGTCCCTCGAGATAGTCTGTGTTTTCAAGTAGTTATTCTGAAAATCAGGCTAATAGATATTCTTATAGTTTTATAAACACTACCGGGCTCATAAAATGAAACTTTTTTTTTTTTTGCTGGACTGTAGTGCCAACATGCCATAAGACAAATGCTTTACCCATCAGTTTATATAACTGTCCAACTCAACATACACAAGTTGGTTTGTCGTATTATGATATGATGTGCAAGAAAACTTGTAAGGATATGATCACCATAAAGAGGTGAGCATAAACATCACAAAAAAAGTTTGTCTCTGAAGCATTTAACCCTTCCTATAAACTCCCTTGGCATTTATAGGATTCTCTTTCCAATATCAGTCACCCACACAGAACAATTCTTCAGTTTTCCCCTGGCACTCAATGACCTACCAATTGAGCCTCCATTGTCTGAGTCTGTTTCTTTTGTAGCCTAGCTCCCCAGCCACTCATCAGTATTTTACTTCTGTGATCACTTAGAGAAAACTTAATATAGTAAATAATCTTTCGAGTATTTATTATGTGCTAGACACTTTAAAAGTCACTAGAAATACAAAGATAGATATTGAAACTTTATGTAATTTACAGTCAGGTGAGGGTGGAGAACATTAATCAAACATTCACTCAAAGACTGACATATGTAAGACCAAAACTGTGATAAGTGCTGGGGAGGGGACTCTAATGTTGGGATATATGACCTTGTCATGGAGCTCAAGGAAGGGTCCTTAAAAACTCAGCTTATATAGAGAGAATGTTTGAGGGTTCACTTGATGGAGAAGAGAGAAAAGAGAATTCCAGGTATAGGGAAAATGTCTGTAATGCAGTGTGGTAAAATTTTGTATGAGTTCTTGAAGTTTAGTCTAATGTGGTTGTGGTGCTGGGAGTTGGGGTAAGTTTTGTGTAGACAGACACTGACTAAGTAAGCAAGGATTAGACCTGACAAGGGATTTCTAAGCTGTGTTACGGAGTTTGGTGTTATTTTAAGAAAGATGTTAAAGTGTTTTTCAGAAGAAGGGCTGTATTTTTAGTATACATAGTTTTTAAATATCACCTAGGTTACATGTCAGAGAATAATTGAAATGGGTTAGGAATAGAACAGGAAGACCCTGTTATGGCAGTTATTTAACATTTTAATTCCTTGCTATTAAGATTGTGAAAGCGATGAAGAGAAGAGGTCAGATTTGAGAGATATTTAGTAAAAAAGGTGACAAGACTTGGTTTTGCGAGAGGCAGAGTGGAGAACAGCCCGGAAGTGTGGGCAGAGAGAGGGTGGTGATGAGACAGCTGGTTTATAGGTTGTGTAATTTCTTGTGTGGCGTGCTATTGACTGAGAGGCCAAGTACTAGAGGGTTGTTCCTTTTGTGAGGAAAGTTAATGCATTATTTTCACACGCTGAGTTTGAAACGCCTTTGAGATTTTAGATTTGATATGTCAAATAAGCACTAGGAAATGTGTGTGTGCCCCCCCCCACACACACACAGCCCTCTGGACTTTGATATAGTCTGACATCAAACTTCATGTGGCATCTCTCAGTCAGAAAAATGGAGACCGATTTTCTGCAGCGTGAATTAGAGTTGACAAATCCATCGATCATTTTGCTCACAGTTTTGTCTGGCTACTTTACTACGAGACACCTGGGCACATTTCATGCTCCGGGTTATCCGTTTTTCTTCAATTGAAAACCTATAAGGAAAGAAAATGCTTATCTTTAAATCAGGTTATGTCCAGAGACTAAAGAGGGCCTCAGAAAATACTTTCCAATTTTTAAAATAAAAATATGATCATGGAAACAACTGAAACAATACACACTATGATGGGTAAAGTGATTCTTCCCACCCTCAGTTTTATTTCTCAAGAGAACTTAATAGCTAATGATGATTAGTCAGAGATGTATATGGATGATGCTAAAAGGGCACCTCTGGTTTGCTCATTTAAAAAGTATTGAAATGAGCAGAAATTTATATTTTGTAAACTGAATTGGGTTCTTTTTACATTTGTCAATTTACCTCTTAAATAAGATGATCAAATGAAAAGACACTATTGGCAAGCCCTATTTCACACACCTAAATCTTCTGAGTGGGTGGAGTGAGATTTCTTTTGTTTCTCAACTTTCCGAGTAGACCATTCTATACATATATTTATCAGATCATATGAGTCGGTCAGGAAATTTATACCAGTTTCCAACAACATCAGATGACTCTTTCTTGTCACACAATATGGGATTAAAACTGCAAGAAAGCTGAAATACAACAAACTCACAGATGGGAGTCAAAAGGGTTGTTGTCTACCCAGGTCCATGATTGCCCTCCAGGTGGAATAGTTAAGCCAATCCAGTAAAACACTGAAGTATTTAGGTACCGCCACAGGAAACTCTAAATAGAACAGGAAATGTTACAACAAACAACTGATTCTAACAGATACAAAAATATATATATATATATGTATCTCTAGCGAAACTTGTATGTGCTTGGTCCTGAACTAGAAGCAGGGAATGGACAGGTAAGACATACATCACATTCTTCTTTTCTTTTTTTTCTTCTTATTAAAAGATTTTATCTATCTATTTATTTATTTGGGAGAGAGAGAGAGAGCACGAGCACAAGTTGCGGGGGACAGGCGGAAGGGGAGGGAGAAGCAGCAGACTTCCCGCTGAGCAGGGACCCTGGGATCATGACCTGAGCCGAAGGCAGATGCCTAAACTACTGAGCCACCCAGGTGCCCCTACTTCATGTTTTTCTAACAGATCACAGCAGAGAGACAAATCACTGCAGTGCAACGTGGTGACAGTCAGGTGGAATTTTGTATGATTGCAGGAGATATTAAGACTGTGAAGTCAAACTTCCAAATTTGAGCCCCTGTTCTATGATTTACCACTGTGCATCTCTGCACAGTTATTAAATCTTTTTACTGCTGTTTTCCCCAATCTCTGCAACTCATTTATTACAGTACCTATTTTAAAGAGCTACTATTGTTTTGCTATTAAATAATATTATTATATACTGCTTGGCACATAATAAATTCTCATTACATAAATGTTAGTGGTTATTGTAAAAATGAGTATGAAATAATATATAGAAGGAGGGGAATATACAGGGAAAATTAAAGAAAGAAAACAATATCGAGCTGATGTGAGACATACTGTTCATAGTTTCTTAATATCTCTTTTTAATATCTCTTAATATCTTAATATCTTAATTTTCTTAATATCTCTTTTTTCTATAGTAATATAACCCCAAGCGATATATATGGCCAGATGTAATGAAGGCTACATTTCCCAGGCTCCCTTTTGGCTAAGTGTGACAATGTGACTGACCTAATTTCTGGCTAATGGATTAGAATGGAAATGATACTGAAATTGTAATCAAGCATTTAAAAGGTAGGGCTATAACTCTAGAAAACAGTATGGAGCCTCCTCAAAAAGTTGAAAATAGAGCTAGCCTATGGCCCAGCAATACCCAAAGATACAAACGTAGTGATCCAAAGGGGTACATGCACCCCAATGTTTATAGCAGCAATGTCCACAATAACCAAACTATGGAAAGAGCCAAGATGTCCATCAACAGAGGAGTGGATAAAGAAGATGTGGTGTATATATATATATATATATATATATATATATATATATATATATATACACACACAATAGAATATTATGCAGCCATCAAAACCCCCCAAAATCTTGCAATTTGCAATGACGTGGAACTAGAGGGTATTATGCTAAGTGAAATAAGTCAATCAGAGAAAGACAAATATCATATGATCTCACTGATATGAGAAATTCTTAATCTCAGGAAACAAACTGAGGGTTGCTGGAGTGGTGGGGGGTGGGAGGGATGGGGTGGCTGGGTGATAGACATTGGGGAGGGTATGTGTTAGGGTGAGCACTGTGAATTGTGTAAGACTGATGAATCACAGACCTGTACCCCTGAAACAAATAATATATGTTAAAAAAAAAAGATAGTAGGAAGGGAAAATGAAGAGGGGGGAAATCGGAGGGGGAGAAGAACCATGAGAGACTATGGACTCTGAGAAACAAACTGACGATTTTAGAGGGGAGGAGGGTGGGGGAATGGGTTAGCCCGGTGATGGGTTTTAAGGAGGGCACGTATTGAATGGAGCACTGGGTGTTATACGCAAACAATGAATCATGGAACACTGCATCAAAAACTAATGATGTAAGGTGTGATGACTAACATAACATAATAAAATAAAAAATAAAAGAAAGATAGGGTTATATCCTTCTATTCGTCATTTCCCTCTTTTCTGATGGCTAGAATGTGGACATGGTGGTGAATCAACCGGAAATAGGTAGATACGGACAGTACCCTACTGATGAGACCAGAAATCCATAGCTGTATGGATCACAGTGTGAGTGACACAACCTATTGCATATATGAATAGACAGATTTTTCTCCTATTTTAATGCTTTGGAATTGGAAACATCAATCTATAGCTTGTAGCAGTTTAATTTTGAGCTTTGTTTTTGCTTTTTAATTTTACTGATGCTTTTAAGTGTACTGTTACATCTTATAATTAAAAGTGTTTTAGATTCAATAAACAAAGTACACATCTACCTTGTATAAGCTACAGTGGGTTTGGTTCTCCCTCACCTGCAGCCAAACTCATATGCTAAATATCATAACTGTTTGTAGGAACATAAATAGTCATTAGGCATACAAGAGAGAGAATAATGTTTTTCCATTGAGTTATCTTGGCAGTATGGCCAGAAAAATCAGTTGACTAAATTTTGCAGGCCTATTTCTGGCATCTTGATTCAGTTTCATTGATCTACATATCTCTCTGCCAATTTTACACCATATGAACTAATTTTGCTTTATTGTAAGACTTGACATTTAGTAACGTACATCTTCCATTTTTCTGCTTGCTTTGGGTCGAGTTTGCTCTTTTTCTAGTCTTTTTTTTTTTTTTTAAAGAGAAGCTTAGATGATTGATTCTACATTATCTTCTTTTCAAATGTAATCACTCAGGGTTATAAGTTTCCCTCTAAGCTCTGCTTAAGCTGAAACCTGTGAATTTTGACATTAAATGTTGTTTTCATTCAATTCATAATATAGTTTTAAAATTTTCTTCTGACCACTTCTTCTTTGACCCATACATTATTTAGAAGTGTGTTGTTTAATTTTCAAATATTTGGGAATTTTCCAAATACTACTCTGTTCCTAACTTCCAGTTTAATTTTGTTATGGTCTGAGACATGTTTTGTATAATATCTTATCTGCATTTGTAATTTTTAAAAGTTTATTAGGTCTCCAAATATGGTCTGTCTTCATGAAAGTTCCAGGTGTATTGAAAAAAAAAATGTGTATTCTGCTTTTGTTGGATACAGTTTTCTATAAGATTAATTCGGTCGAATTGGTTGACAGTATTGTTCAGGTTAATTATTTATTTATTGGACTTGTTTTACTCAAAGAGGAGTGTTGACAACTCCAACTGTAATTGTGAATTTCTCCATTTCCCTTTTTAGTTCTATCAGTGTTAACCTTGTTGCATATACATATATAATTGACCCCCGTTATGAGATTCAGGGGCTAGAGAGTGGAATATTATGGACTGAATTGTGTCTCTCCAAAATTCATATGTTGCAGTCTTAACTGCCAGTACTTCAAAATATAACTGCATTTGAAGTCAGAGGCTTTAAAGAGGTCATTATGCTAAAGGAGGGCTATTAGAATGGGTCTTAATTCAATCTGATTGGTGTCCTTATAAGAAAATTTGGACACACAGAGAGACACAGATGCACGTACACAGAAGAAAGACCATGTGAGGACACAGTAAAAAGGTGGTCAGCTGAAAGCCAAGGAGAGAGTCATCATGAGAAACAAAACCTGCCAATACCTTGATCTTGGACTTGCAGCCTTCAGAACCACAAGAAATTAATCTCTGTTGCTTAAATCATTAAACTTGGGGTACTTTGTTATGGCAGCCCTGGCAAACTCAACAACGCCTTCATCATTGTGCAATAGTCCTCCTTGTTCTTGGGAGTGTCTTGTTTCTTCTTCTTCTTCTTCTTCTCTTTTTTTTTTTTTACCTCGTACTTGATTGTTGAAAGCTGTCTAGCATGTAGCGACTGGGTTAAATAGTTTTGTGGATAGAAATGAACACAGAGTTCCTTCTCCTGGGTCTTTAATGTGAGGTTTAAGTTAATCATTATGGGGGTGAGTTTGCGATTTATCGTTGCTCTGGTTACCCTCAATGCCCCACAGGTTTCAAATCCTGTAATGATATCTCGTGTTTTGTGTTTTGTGGTTTTTGTTTGTTTGTTTACCAGAGACACGTCTCCTTGACCTGAGTGTTTTGGTTTCCCTCTGCACCATGCCTCAGAGAAGATCTCTGCGCACATTCTTCTTCCTCCCCTGTCCCTCTCCCAGCAGTGTTCTTGACTTCTTATCTGAAACTTGTTAGCGTGACAGTGAAAGGCAGCTGAGGTGGTGGTCTTGCTTGTTCTGATTGTGCCTCAGTGTTAGGCAGCCTCTCATCCCTGTGTCTTCTCCATGCTTTCTCCCTTCTGCCTCCCCTACCCTGCCTGTAGCTGTGGTCCCATTGTGTATTGGTGCCCCTCCCATAGGAGTATCTTTTGTCCCTAATGCTCTTTCGCACCTGCAGTGATGTTTCACCAGTTCCCTAAGGGCACCTGTCCTTCTCACCAACACACACATGAAAGCTGTTGCTGCATAGTACAGAGAGCAGACAGGGGACAAGGATCTAGGTGGGATTCCTTGCCACTGCTGCATCATTGCTGTTTTCTTCTCCCAGGTCTGCACCACAATGGACACTTTCTCATGGTTCTTTCCTATCTTGAGAACCAGTGGCATTTCCAGAAAAAAAAAATAGCCTTCAAAGGACTGTAGAATTCCCCAATTTCTGCAGGGCTCAGGAGAACTGTTTTGCCCACTTACACTCAGACTTAACTCATTTTTCAATTACTCTGACAGAACTCTTCTTTCTGATGTCTGGTGTCTGATTTGTGTGTCCCAAGTAAGTGGGGATGTGTCTTCTCTCTCCCACAGGTACCTGTTTCAACATAGATTTTGGTTCTGCAAACTTAACTCTCCAATAGATTTGAAACAAGTTGGCAATTTAAAGGTAACGCCGCTCCTTCTCATTTGAAAGTTGTAGTAACATTTCTTCAAGATCTTTGCATCATGGAATGAAAGCTATAAACCTTGTTTTTGTTTTTTTTTCTTTCTGTTTTTGTTGTTTAAATACCTCTTTTTCTCACTCTCTTCTTCTTCTTCCCCTTCCTCCTCCTCTTTCTCCTTCCTCTTTCTACTTTCTTTTCTTTCTTTCTTGCCATATGGTGACACATGGGAATTCTAGGACTAATAATTCTCTTTTTTTCATTTTATCTTAACTTATTTGAGAGCTGGAAAAGTATTTGCTAGAAAATTATTCTCTGTTTCTTGGAGTAATTATTCTTCTATAATATGTATTTTATCTGAGTTTTACTTGTCTTTTTTGGAAAAGTTTGGAAACAGAAATATGTATGCATAAATCCTATGCTGATTTCTTTCAGATTCTTATTTATCCATGAAAGAGAATGATTACATGTAGCCCATTCATTTGTTTAGGAAAAATGTGAGAGAGGTAATCTAAACAGGAAGAGGAAAGTTTCTAAACAAACAGGGTTGCTGGAGGGGAGGTGGGTGGGGGGATGGGTAACTGGGTGATGGGCATTAAGGAGGGCACTTGATGTAATGAGCGCTGGGTGTTATATGCAACTGATAAATCACTAAATTCTATCCCTGAAACTAATAATATACTGTATGTTGACTTAATTGAATTTAAATAAAAAAATTTTTAAAAATGTTGTCTTAGTCTACTGGTCTCCCTAGTCTGGTTTATCAATCGCCTAGAAGACATGTCTTTTCTGCCTTTCAGCATCCTTCCCTTTGATGGTGAGCAGGAAATAGATGAGTTTCTGAGTGAAATCTTTTATTGCACGATTTCTCCATGCAATGATTATCCCTTTCAGAGCATTCTCATGAGATGCTTTCCAGTTGATACCTGCTTCCCCTTTCTTGTCTTAAAATTGACCTCTTGGAGAAGAAAACAGATCTCTTCAGCTCTTAACCTATCCTGGATTTGGATCATATTTGAATCAATTTGAACTGCATCTGATAGTCTTACAGTCTGAGATTTGGGGTTACACTGGTTACAGCAAGAAGACAGTTCACTTCTGTTTTTGTTTTTCTTGTTGTGGTGGATTCTTGTGAAACTCAGAAGACTTTTTTTCTCTTCAGAAGTTTCAACAGCTGTGCTGTTCCCTCAGATGGTTATGACTCAAACAGGGTTGTAAAACACTGCTGGTCATTGGGTTTTCAGAAATGGAAACTTTGACATAACTTGTCATTCCAATATACTAATCCTCATGCTGAATACCCTTATTTGATACTTGCAAATTAACATTTATATTGGCTTTATTACTTAAAGGTTTAGTGCCCAACATTCATGTAGTAAAATTTCAATTTAAATTAAACCAGAGTTAGTGAAGTATTCTGCTCAAGGGAGAATGAAATGTTAATGAGGACTGTTCTGTATTTCCTTTTTTTCAATATCATCTTAATTTTAGCTACCATGGTATCTGACTGTAGCCTTCAGGAACATTGCAATAAACATGAGTGATGAGGTAAGATATTAACAGTCATACATTTTAAAATGGAATCTAGTAAACAGTAGGGATCCCTTATGGAGAAGAATTTAGATGTGCAATACCAAATGAATTCATCCAATCCATAGTGCCCCCCTCAAAAAGCCTAAAATAATCCTGTAATTCAATGATTCATTCAACCAACATTTGTGTAGTTAATAGCAATGAAGTTTAAAATTTATTTCATAGAAATTTTCAAATATGTGGGACACCTCGATGGCTCAGTCAGTTAAGCATCTGCCTTTGGCTCAGGTCATGATCCCAGGGTCCTGGGATCGAGTCCTGCATGGGGTTCCTTGCTGAGTGCGGAGCTTGCTTCTCCCTTTGCCTGCTCTGCCCGTCTGCCTGCCATTCCCCCTGCTTGTGCTCTCTCCCTGACAAATAAATAAATAAATAATCTTAAAAAAAAAGAAATTTTCAAAAATGTAGCACAACAACTGCATTGAAAATGTGAAGAATGCTATAATCTCTAAGTTTGATATCTCACCATATCAATGAGGTCTTGAATCACCATGAGATGTGAATTTTTCATGGCACAGTCATTTTTGCTTTCATCCCAAGATTTCTTATCTTCAGCAATCCAGTAACATTTTCCCCCATGTAGCGTCCAGTCTTTAGAGGGGCATGATTTATGAACAGTGGAAAAGTTGAAAGAAACTGGAAGGAAAAAGGTAAGTAATTAAAAGAAACTCAGAACTGTATCCCTAATACCATATACTGATGAAAGCCTCTCAAAATTTGTTAAGTTATGGTCTAAAGCTTTTTTTTTAAAGATTTTATTTATTTATTTGACAGAGAGAGAGCGCGCACGCACAAGCAGGGGGAATGGCAGGCCCAGGGAGAGGGAGAAGCAGGCTTCCCGCTGAGCAGGGAGCCTGACACAGGGCTGGATCCCAGGACCCCGGGATCACAACCTGAGCTGAAGGCAGATGCTTAACCAACTGAACCACTCAGGCACCCTTGTCTAAAGCTTTTTTTGATGAAAGTATGTGGTTTTCTCAAGGTGGATTTGGAAAAAATAAAAATTAACAGACTTGCGACCATGTGTATATTCATTCTTTCTTCCTTTCTTTCTCTAAATTATTCACTTAAAAATATATCATGTTCTGGAACACTACATCAAAAACTAATGATGTAATGTATGGTGATTAACATAACATAATAAAAAAATATATCATGTTCTCTATCAGCAAAACAATGTACCATGCACTAAGATCAATAAGTGAACATCCAAGTTTCAGGGAGATAAAAATTTTAAAGGAAAAGTAGAAATTAGAGATTTTAATTAGTGATCCACCAATGAACCAGACATTTTGGGAATTATATATCACAGTGGAATAATTCTTCTTTGGCAAAAATTGTGCAATAGGTGGCCCCCAAAACTCAAGAAAGATTGACCCTTCCATACTCAAAAGGATCTTGACATCAAAAATGTACTTGTAATAGGTTGTTTTTAATTTATAGTATTTGCCAATAAATTTAAATGATGACACATAGGCATCCTGTATATACCAAAACTTTACTGCCCCTCAAATAAATATCCTTTAAAAACACACACATACTGGGCGCCTGGGTGGCTCAATTGGTTAAGCGACTGCCTTCGGCTCAGGTCATGATCCTGGAGTCCCAGGATCGAGTCCCGCATCGGGCTCCCTGCTCAGCAGGGAGTCTGCTTCTCCCTCTGACCTTCTCCCCTCTCATGCTCTCTATCTCATTGTCTCTCAAATAAATAAATAAAATCTTAAAAAAAAAAACAACAAAACACACACACATGCCTCTTCACACACAATGACCTGAAGCCACTGAATCGTGAACAAAAGCAGGCAGATTTTGGAGGGAAAGTGACACTTGAAATAGGTGTAGCAAAGCAAAAGTTTCTCATTTTTACACATTTTAGCTTAAGATAGACCAATGTTGGAGGCCATGTAGAGTGAATAAAACTTCAATAGCCAATCTGCAGTCTTTCTAGCCTAAAATACCAGAGAACAGAGTTTGGGGCAACCACAGATGCTAAAAATGAAGGGTGAATCCCTTAAATGAGAAAACATAAAGGATGTGCACCAAGTTCTATGGCTAAAATTTTTCCAAGTTCCTGGCTGATGCATGTGAAAGTTACATTCCAGCTAAGGATTAAAGAACTGATTTGAGATTAGAGCTGCTGCCCAAAAGATAGAAATTAAAATTTGAGTCCAACTATACCAACTTCCTGCTAAAATAGGAAAAATCAACATTTTTTTGGAGAAGTACATCAGAATCCTTAGATTTCTTAGCATCACTTTCACAATGTCCAGGGCACAATCTCAAATCACTTAATGTAAGAAAAACCAGGAAAATATGACCAATTCAAAAGAGAAGGGATTCAGTGCAGCCCAACAGGAAATGATGCAGATATTAGAATCATCCCCAAATATTCTAAAGCAGCTGTTCTAACTACGCTCAAGTACATAAAAGGAAATATGCTTGCAATTAAAAGATACTTCCAAGAAATAGAGAATTTTGAATTTCATTAAGAAATGAAATTTATAATTGAGAGATACATGATATGAAAATTTCATTAGATTGGCTTAAAAGCAGAGAATTAGAAGAAAAAGTGGTTAGTGAACTTGAAATTGTCCAATATAAAAAACAGGGAAAAAAAGTTGGAAAAAATGTAGAGTCTCAAAGATTTGCAGGGCAATATAAAAATATCTAACATATATGAAATTGAAGTCCTAGGGATGTCTAGGTGGCTCAGCCAGTTAAGCATCTGCTTTTGGCTCAGGTCATGATCCTAGGGTCCTGGGATTGAGTCCTACATCGGGCTCCTTGCTCAGCGGGGGACCTGCTTCTCCCTCTGCCTGCCGCTCCCCCTGCTTGTGCTCTCTCTCTCTGACAAATAAATAAATAAAATCTCTTAAAAAATACAGGGAAAAAGGAAAGAAATTGAAGTCCTAGAACCAGAGGAAAGAGAAAATAAGAGAAAAAAAGGATAACAACTAAAATTTCTCCAAATTATTTAAATTTATAAATTTATACTTTCAAGAAGCTTATCAAACCCTAAGCAGGATAAATATGAAGACAATTGTATGTAAAAATGAAATAAACTGCTTAAAACCAAAGATAGAGAAAAATCTTGAAAGCAGAGAAAAATTGCATGCCATTTACAGGGATATGATTATTTAAAAAAACCCTCATTCTCATCATGAATTATGGGGGGACAGAATATAGTGAAAAATATCTTTAAATTGTTGAAGGGAACTAAGAAACAGACTCTTAACTATAGAGGACAAACTGATAGTTACCAGAAGGGAGGTGGGTAGGGGGATGAGCGAAGTAGGTGATAGAGAATAAAGCACCGGGTACTGTATGGAATTGTTAAATCACTGTATTGTATACCCAAAACTAATACTACACTGTACTTTGACTAACCAGAATTTAAATAAAAACTTAAGAAAGTTGTTTAAGGGAAAAAAATAACTGTCAACAAAATATTCTATATCCAATGAAAATATCTTTTTAAAATCATGGCAAATTTAAGACACTTTCAGATAAAAGAAAACTAAAAGGATTCATTATCATATAGTCAGTACAATGAATGTTAAAGGAAGTTCTTCAGGCTGATGGGAAATGTTTATAAATGGAAACTTTGATATTGAAGAAAGAACAACGTCAGAAATGGCAAACATACGGGTAAAAATAAAAGCGTAAGGTGAGCAACGTACATTCAAAAGACCTTTGTTCTTGCTTTCAATATTAAGTCCACACACTTGTCTCGTTTGTACAGTTCTTCTTTAGATTGATATAATACAACCAAATCCAAACCCTTCCAGACAATAATGCCAAAGACATGCTGTAATTATAACTAAAGACCCAGGAACAATGCAACCGAGACTTTCAAGAACATATTTAATAAGAAACTACTATATTTTCACTTCTATATTTCTGATAGTAGCTACTTTGACTAGATAGTACCAACCATTTTTGTATCATGGAATATTAAAAAAAATTTCTAAAGTATAGCAAGATAAATAAATAAAGTCTATAGTCTACCAATTAACCACCTGGATCTTTATAGCTCAAGAACCTTAATACATACCAATGTTAGGGCACACTGTTGAAAAAACTCTCTTCTGAAGATAGTTTTGCTATAAGATAATTAGATCCTAAAAGAATTAGATTAAAAAATATTGCTTAGCTTGTAAGAAATAAGGGAAATAGCTAAAGGGAGGTACTTAGCTAGAGGTGGAATGGGGAAGTGTTTCCATAAGTGAGTTCATAAGGCAAGGTTCCCCTCAAGGCTAATGATTTATATCAGTGCTAGGGTCATAAGACTCAACCTTGGATTCACCAAAAGGTGATGGAGTGAGTCAGTGAGACTGATTAGTTCAGGGTCTTCAAAAGTGCCTCAAGTCATCCAATCATTAGCTCCTCATTGCCTCCCTGCAGATGAAAATGTAAATAATTTTTGCAAGAAAATATCTTTATTTTTTTAGCAATTCCATCAACTGAAATCATTCAAATTAAAGTAAAAATATACCAAATACTTTTAAAAACATGCAACATAGCAGGAAATACAAACAGCAGATGTGGTCATGAAAGACTTTAGGTATTTAAAAAATCATATGTATCATAAATAATAATGTTTTAAATTATTTAAAAAATAAAAGAATAAGTAAAAAAAGATCAGATAATAGGACACTATCAAGAGCTAACAGGCTCTTAGGATTGAAAACTCTGATCATTGGGGGTGCCTAGGTGGCTCAGTCGGTTAAGCCTCGGACTCCCGGTTTCAGCTCAGGTCATGATCTCAGGATCATGAGATCGAGCCCTGGGTCCAGCTCTGCTTGGAGTCCGCTTGAGGATTCTCTCCCTCTGCCTGCCGCTCCCCCTGCTTGTTTGAGCTCTCTCTCTCAGACAAATAAATAAATAAAATCTTTAAAAAAACCCAGCTTGACAGAACTTAAAGCTAGAGTTTTATTTAATACCACTACTACCATGTCTGTAGTAGGTACAGTACACTGCAACGCTTTTGCTTTGGGGATAATGTCTCACAAAATTTGCCCTCATAGTCACACAAGTTGAAAAAAATGAACATATGTTGTATCAGGTAGGTTTTAGAATGTGCTCAAGGGGGCTTGGAAATATCAAATCCAATTTAATGTTTTAATGAATTCCCAGAATTTGTATGTACTCTATATTATGGGCTGGTAAGTCTTTCTAATAGAATTACACCTGGATGTTCAAAAGAAGAATGGTATATAGTTTTTCATATGGAATTAAGAACTAAATTAACAGATTTAAAAATGTAATAAAAACCACTGGAAAAAAAAGAGAGGAGAAAGGCCAAATAATTGTTTTCTTGACTTTTAAAAGTGTGCAAATATGAGAGAGCAAGAGAAAGATTAACATAAGATTACCATTTACAATTGTTTTGCATGTAATAACATTACCTGGTAAGAAAAAAAAATAGTATAATCATGAACTTTAAGAATGAAAATATTCTGACTATATTCTGCACTTGCACATGCCCCAATAGAAATAAAAATAATAAAATGCAATTATTTCAATGAAATACCTTTTCAAAAATCTAGAACTCTTTATAAGCTCATTTTTTTCACTTGCCTTGGATCGTTGAATATTTTTGTCATGGACTATAATGGGTCCATAAAAAACAATGATCTAAACCATCCCTCTATAGTGGTAGAGGAATCTCTCTTTTCAGATATATTACAGTAAAACCAATGCTACTGTACATGTCTGGTTACTCAGGAATCAGACAATATAAAATAATGTTACCTGTTGAGGTGATTGTTCTAGATTTATTTTCCCCAGTACAGAATTTCTCTTTTGATTCATTTTCCACTGTATTATGTCTTGCAGATTTGAACTGGGTAACTGATGAAAGAAGAAACATATTTTCCTAATTAAATAAAAAAGCATAAAACCATTGGGTTCTAGTGACTCTCTAAAGTTCAATAATGTAGAAATTCTAGAGTAAGTTAAATAATTAAAAATTTAAGGGGGAAAAACAACACTATTTTTCCAAGATTTGAACTTTCTTTTGCATTCTTGTTAATTTTATTAATGTCAACTTCAGCAAAAATAAAAAAAATATGATCTAGGACCAGTGGGATATTCGCCTAATTTTTCTCCTGGAGTTTTCATATTCATTTTAATAAACACAAAATAGCCAGCTGTGGACATAAGCTTCATTTGGATAGTTTGTGCTTAGTGAGATATTGTTAAATTATATCCAGTGTCACCTGATTCAGGGGGAAGATTTTATATGCTTTGGTTTGTTTCATAATTCTGTTTCTTTCAAGATTCTGCATGTAAATGCTGCATATAGAAGGGTTGTGTGAGCCCAGAGTACTTTTTCTCCAAAGAGGAAAGTATCTTTTTTTATAATTTTAACTGAAATTACCTTTGGTAACTTTTAATTTCAAAATAGGGTGTATTAGGCAATTGAATCTTTAAAATGTATTTTGGTAATGGATGTATTAGAGACAAACAAATATATTTTATTAAAAAACTGTCATTTTAGTAACAAACAAATCTATTACCTTAACAAAAAATATATAGAAGAGATTTTTCATTCTAATTATTTTTGCTTCCCTCTCCCTTAATTTTATAGCTGCAATTAGACAATAGGTTATGTTAAACTAGTCAAATAACTTATCTTTCTGGGGCTTAGGGTGTTCATCTCAACTAGAGGTTTGACCTGGACTTCTAGCTCTTTCTAGTTCTAGAATTCTACCACAGTGCCTATTTATTTGTAACTTCCAATGCCATTCATATTTTTAAAATTAATTAATTAATTTTTAAATTAACATATAATGCATTATTTGTTTCAGGGGTACAGGTCTGTGATTCATCAGTCTTACACAATTCACAGCGCTCACCATAGCACATACCTTCCCCAATGTCCATCACCCAGCCACCCCATCCCTCCCACCCTCCTCTACTCCAGCAACCCTCAGTTTGTTTCCTGAGATTAAGAGTCTCTTATGGTTTGTCTCCTTCTCGGATTTCATCTTGTTTCACTTTTCCCTCCCTTCACCTTGTTTCTCAAATTCCACATATCAGTGAAATCATATGATAATTGTCTTTCTCTGATTGACTTATTTCGCTTAGCATAATACCCTCTAGTTCTATCCATGTCATTGCAAATGGCAAGATTTCATTTTTTTGATGGCTGCCTAAAATTCCGTTGTATATATATACCACATCTTCTTTATCCATTCATCTGTTGATGGACATCTAGACTCTTTCCATAGTTTGGCTATTGTGGACATTGCTGCTATAAACATTGGGGTGCACGTACCCCTTCGGATCCCTACATTTGTATCTTTGGGGTAAATACCCAGTAGTGCAATTGCTGGGTCATAGGGTAGCTCTATTTTCAACTTTTTGAGGAACCTCCATACTGTTTTCCAGAGTGGCTGCACCAGCTTGCATTCTCACAATGCCATTCATAACTGCTAATATCATTCACAAGGGTGCTTTGACATAAGCAGGTATGCATTGGCCTGTTCTAGGGTTTCATCTGGAAACCTGAATTCCTTGGAATATATACAATCTGTATGTGACCTTTGTTCTATAGATATATGTGAAGAACTTTTCTCCAAGCATTTATTCAATAATTAAAATATTTGCTATCTGAATATTGGATTATGCTGTTATGTCCAAAGTACATGAGTACAATTTTTAAATGCTGCATTTAGCTGATTAATTGTAGGCAAGTTTCTCACCTATTGATACAAGATTGTTAGTGTCCAGTAGTAGCTAATACGAATAAACTTACACAGAAATATACTACATAATTTCATTTCCTTTCATCTGAATGTAGTTTTACAGAAGCTTATATTTAGCTCACTATCAAACTGCATTGTGTGATTTTGACCATAAAATATAAACATAGTCCTGACTTCTCTTTCCTTTATCAGTTCATTTGAATCCATAATGACATCACATGCTGAAGTTCTATGGAAATATCTCTAATTTTAATTTTTTCAAATTTCATACATTTTGTGAAGTTGTCCTGTATTGTTCAAGAACCACTTGAACAGCAAACACTATTACAACAGGTCATTAGAGAAAAATGCTTCAGGATAAATGAATAATTTTGATAATTACTTACCCAAAATGCTCAGCACAATTACTGTTACAAAGAGGATGATGATCATTGCACATCCAACTTTCAGGAAAATTCCATGATGGTGAAGATCTACAAAATTGGATAAATTGGACAGATAAAATTGGATAGTAAGCCCAGCAGGTAATTCCTTATATGGTTAGAGATAAGAAGGAGCTGAATAAGCTTTCTTGGTTATCATGCTTCTAAGTTAATTTCCTTTGAAATACATAGACCCAGCTTCTTTTTGCTCACATGCACACACACCAAGAACATATTTGGCTTTCTGGTTTGTGAAGAGGGGACTTATAAAACTGAGTGGATATGAATTTTTGTTTGTTGGTTCATCATATGTGTTCCACAGCATTAATCTTACAATGATCTACTCTCTACAGTCCTAAGTTTTTATATAAGACTGAAACCCTCCAGATTCTCTAATAAGTTTATTGACAACACCCACCTATTTGGATTGATCCATTCTTTTCTCTTTTATGTAATGCACCTACTTAAATAGTGATACATAACTATAATTTCATACATTTCATTCATTTTTATTTTAAAATAAAAGTACTCTTAGGGATTACCTTGTCCAACATCTACAAATTTATGGGAATATTCAAGTCCACAATCACACAGTTATTTGATGACAGAGCTGAGATTAGGCCTCAGCCCTCTTGACTACCAAATGAGTGGCTGGTTTGCTATCCATACTATCTCATTGCCTTTTATTACTCAAAAGATAATAATAAATCAGAAAAAGAAGCAAGAATTATTAGCTTTGGCTGATAGTTAAACCAACAATCTCTAATCCAAAATAATTGCAGTGTATCAATTCCACTATATATATGATATATACAAACATACATACAATACACTGAGCAAGTAATAAAATAATTGATTTTGAAATACAACCAATTATAAAGTCAAGCATCAAGACCAATTAACTTAATGCTAATCTATTATTATAGAGTACTTGTTCTATGTTCAAATTATTACTGTTGTTAAATAAAACATCTTTCATGGAAGCTTATTAATTCTCAGAACATAAAATATCCATGTATTTTCATTTATCATGTAAAACAATGCAAATTGTGCCAGTTAAGGTAATTGTAAGAAGAAGATGATGGTATCCCTACATATGCTTTTAATATAAACAACTAAGTTTACAGACCTAAAAACTTACAGAATAAAATTTCAGATTTCATTAAAAGACTGACTTAAGGGATATTAGGTCATTCTTTTAGGCCCCAATGTAAGATTTATGAAAAGCATGAATTTCTCAGTGTTAACCTGGGTATTCTCAGTGGAATCACACATTCCCACTGATAATCTGCTCAATTTCATCATGACAGCCTTCTCTGTTTTATCTTAGAGAACCAATGAACCTATAATATCTATTGAGTATTTCATGAGATCCATTTATTTATTTATCCATTTATACATTCATCCATTTACTAAGCATCTTCTGATTGCCTTCTATATACTTGGTACTGTGTGAGATTTGGAAATATGAAGATTAAGAGATTAGGGAAACCGTCTCAGCACATATGAGGCTCTGAAGTGGTAAGGAATATGGTAACTTCAAGGAGCAAAGAGGACAATAGCCAGAGCAAAGTAAGTAAGATAGGGAGTTAGAAGAGGAAGATGAGGGTCATGTCATAGTGTATGTAGGGCTCTGTAGGACATGACAATTTGGTGTATCAAATAATTCTTTCCTTCTACAATGATATGACACATGAAAACGGAAGTTTTATTTATCCAACCTTAGGGATATGCAATGAAAGAGTAAAAAATATTTGACTTCTTGTCACCAGCACCATTGTGGGTAATCCCCAAATCTCTAAACCAGGAAGGAAGTAAAGTTCTATTTGTAAACAAAAGGGAAATCAACCAACTTTTTTCAAAGAAATGGAACAAATATTCCTAAAATTTGTATGGAACCAGAAAAGACCCCGAATAACCAGAGGAATGTTGAAAAAGAAAAGGAAAGCTGGCGGCATCACAATTCCGGACTTCAAGCTCTATTACAAAGCTGTCATCATCAAGACAGTATGGTACTGGCACAAAAACAATCACATAGATCAATGGAACAGAATAGAGAGCCCAGAAATGGACCCTCAACTCTATGGTCAGCTAATCTTCGACAAAGCAGGAAAGAATGTCCAATGGAAAAAAGACAGTCTCTTCAACAAATGGTGTTGGGAAAATTGGACAGCCACATGCAGAAGAATGAAACTGGACCATTTCTTTACACCACACGCAAAAATGGACTCAAAATGGTTGAAAGACCTAAATGTGAGACAGGAGTCCATCAAAATCCTAGAGGAGAACACAGGCAGCAACCTCTTTGCCCTCAGCTGCAGCAACTTCTTCCTAGAAACATCACCAAAGGCAAGGGAAGCAAGGGCAAAAATGAACTATTGGGACTTCATCAAGATAAGAAGCTTTTGCACAGCAAAGGAAACAGTCAACAAAACCAAAAGACAACCAACAGAATGGGAGAAGATATTTGCAAAAGATATTTGCAGATAAAGGGCTAGTATCCAAAATCTATAAAGAACTTATCAAACTCAACACCCAAAGAACAAATGATCCAATCAAGAAATGGGCAGAAGACATGAACAGACATTTTTCCAAAGAAGACATCCACATGGCCAACAGACACATGAAAAAGTGCTCAACATCGCTCGGCATCAGGGAAATCCAAATCAAAACCTCAATGAGATACCACCGCACACCAGTCAGAATGGCTAAAATTAGCGAGTCAGGAAACGACAGATGTTGGCGGGGATGCGGAGAAAGGGAAACCCTCCTACACTGTGGGTGGGAATGCAAGCTGGTGCAGCCACTCTGGAAAACAGTGTGGAGGTTCCTCAAAAAGTTGAAAATAGAGCTACCATACAATCCAGCAACTGCACTACTGGGTATTTATCCCAAAGATACAAATGTAGGGATCTGAAGGGGTACGTGCACCCCAATGTTTATAGCAGCAATATCCACAATAGCCAAACTGTGGAAAGAACCAAGATGTCCATTGACAGATGAATGGATAAAGAAGATGTGGTACATACAATGGAATATTATGCAGCCATCAAGGGGAATGAAATCATGCCATTTGCAACAACATGGATGGAACTGGAGGGTATTATGCTGAGCGAAATAAGTCAGTCAGCGAAAGACATGTATCATATGATTTCACTGATATGAGGAATTCTTAATCTCAGGAAACAAACTGAGGGTTGCTGGATTGGTGGGGGGTGGGAGGGATGGGGTGGCTGGGTGATAGACACTGGGAGGGTATGTGCTATGGTGAGCACTGTGAATTGTGTAAGACTGATGAATCACAGACCTATATCTCTGAAACAAATAATACATTATATGTTAAAAAAAAGAAGAAGAAGAAGAAGAAGATAGCAGGAAGGGAAAAATGAAGCGGGGGGAAATCGGAGGGGGAGACTAACCATGAGAGACTATGGACTCTGAGAAACAAACTGAGGGTTCTAGAGGGGAGTGGGGTGGGGGGATGGGTTAGCCTGGTGATGGGTATTTAGGAGGGCACGTACTGAATGGAGCAGTGGGTGTTATACGCAAACAATGAATCATGGAACACTACATCAAAACCTAAATGATGTAATGTATGGTGATTAACATAACATAATAAAAAAAAATGGAAATCAAAACCTGGAATGCAGAATTGAAAATACTAGTTTTGTTGCTTGAAGTGAGCTAAAATAACTTCTAGGAAATTAGACTAATAGTATGAGAGTTTTTATGGGTGGGAGAATAAGAAAGCAACTCTAGTCCACATTATTTTCAAATTAAGTTCTATCTTCTCATAGAAAATGAGGGGCGCCTGAGTGGCTCAGTTGTTAAGCATCTGCCTACAGCCCAGGTCATGATCCTAGGATCCTGGGATCAAGCCCCGCATCGGGCTCCCTGCTCGGCGGAAAGCCTGCTTCTCCCTCTCTCACTCCCCCTGCTTGTGTTCCCTCTCTCGCTGTCTCTCTTTCTCTGTCAAATAAATAAAATCTTTAAAAAAAAAGAAAAGAAAATGAAAGCACCCAGTCTAGGGAGAAAAGAAAGTGGATAAGCTTTTATTGGGCAAAGTCAGAGAGGTAATGTTTAAAAATAAGGAATAATATGCTTTTGCAGCCAGAGAAAACCACACCACAGATTCATTTGGTAACTGCAAACTAAAAAATATAAAAGAAGAAATACATTCTTTGGAAATATAGAAAAGCAAAACATTATATTCATTCCACAAGGGCAAATGCAATGAGGAGATTTAAATTATGTAAACATTTTATATAAACTTTATAATATAAAAAACTCTTATCCTAGAGAAAAGAAGAGAAATGCAACATGAAAATTTCCCTAATACTTTAAAGGATAAAAAACACATTGAATATGAAAACCTATCATCCTTGAGGTTGCTTGTGTTTAAGGTACAATGTTATCTTTAGCTATATGCCTTTTTCTTTGTATTTCACAAATATTCCATTACTCAGACGTTCATTAATTCTAAACTTCATGAAATAAAATACTAGCATTTCATGTCTCCTTAGTTCGGTTTAACATTGTTATCCTATCAATATGCAAATTTCAAAAAGATAATTAACAAGGTGAATTATAGCCAAGTGCTTTTTTCCTTTGTGTAAGTGAATTTATCATATTATATTAAAAGGAAATATATAATCAGGGGTACATAAAGCTGTAAAGAAAGGGGTCATAAATACAGATGTCACTGTATGAGTATAAGTAGTCACTGTAAGAAATAAAGAGAATAGAAAGGCTATGAAAATCAAAAGCATAGTTCAACTCATCCCCCTGCTCACCTCCCCTCCAGTAACCCTCAGTTTGTTCTCTATAGTTAAGAGTCTGTTTTCTGGTTTGCCTCTCTCTTCTTCCCCCACTATGTTCATTTGTTTTGTTTTTTAAATTCCACATATGAGTGAAATCACATGGTATTTGTCTTTCTCTGACTGACTTATTCCGCTTAGCATAATACTCTCTAGCTGCATCCACAGTGTTGTATGTAAGTGATGAATCACTAAATTCTACACCTGAAACTAATATTACACTGTATTTAAGTAGCTGAAATTTAAATAAAAACTTGAAAAAGAAAAGAAGAAAATAAAATTACAATTAACTTTGTTTCATTAAAAAATTCACTCTTATTTTTGCATTCAATCAATTTTTCTTAGAATCTAGTCTTCTAACTATTGTTAGTAAGACATAAACAAATGCAGGATAGAAATAAAGGAGATTAAAGGTAAAATATTAATTTTTAAAGGACCTCTAAAGCCAACTTACCAGATTTCTGAAGTGAGGATGAATTTTCTAAAGAAAAATTCCCATCAATTTTAATATCAGCATAGACTATATCTCCAGCCATTGCACATATTAAAAAGAGAGAGAAGACCAAAAATGATGTTTTACTGAAGGGAGTCTCAGTTCTGCAAATAAACTTCTGGTGAAGTCAAATAATCTGCTCTCCCAAATTTGGTGGATTTCCTCCATGAATATAGGACAAAAGCAATGTGTTCAGTCTTACCAATCAAGGTAATAGATTTTTGAACACTTCATGATATGGAAGAAAACTACTATTCATCCAGCAGTTTCTTGCTCTACAGTTTGTTTTCTAGGTTTGGAATAATTTTAACGTTTAATACCACAGAAGATATCATACCGCTTTTTTCTTCTATAAACTACTTCCTCTTTTATTTCAGACATATATTCTCTGGTAGAAACTCTGATCATTCAGCATTTTCTCCCAAGTGGAATAGCAATTTGGAAGGAGGACAAAGAAAAGGGATTTTATTATGGAGGTGATAGAAATGCATCTTCTCATCTTGCAATGCATTGCATTTACCTAGGTATTACCTTTTTTTTTTTAACCTAGGTAAAAATTCCCTTAAACCTCTTTCTTCTCTCATGTGGTTTGTAATATTAACATCAAACTGAGTCAAAGCATGGATCCTGCAGAGGATTTCCAAGCTGAAAAAGTATATTTGAGATAGAAATAAACTCTCTGTCAAAATAACTCAAGGTTGTGTCATAAAGAAGAAATCTTATGTTTAAATAAGGTTCATAGAATTTTCCTCTTGAGTGCAATATAGAAAACAATAGATTTTAATCTCCTGGCTCTTCTAAAGCTCCATTAATATTATATTAAAGGAATAAAAATTTAGAAGTCTAAAACAATAATGAAAAAGAAGTGAATTCTAGACAGATAAGGAAAAAAAATCAGCCACTTCCCAGAAGATAGAGATATGATAACTGATGAAACAAAGCAGGAGAAAGTGAAGTCAAAAATAAGCAGAGGGAAATACCTGAGGAGGGACCAGCCACCCATGAAACCCTCATAAGACTCAGAGCTCAGAAATGTCAGATATGAAAAATGACAGAATGCATTAGTTTATAACTAGTAGATTAATTGAAATTCTGCACATGAAAGAGTTGATTTCCTCAACATTTATCCAAATACATTGCATAGAATTATTTAAACTGCAGTCATCCTTACCCCCTCAGATCCAAGGAATTTTATCTATGTTAATCAAATAGCTAGAGAACAGACCTTGGTTTACTGGCATCAAGTGTTCCCTCAGTATAATGGCTAAACCCACTAGGCTTCTGACATGGATGGGCTATGTATGGGTTGACCTCTGTCTCTCAAGACTGCTATGGCACTTTTTCTTCCCTGGGTTGTTCTAACACTTTATATGTTGATCTGCATTTTATACATGAAAAACTGACTTTGAGAGGTTATATGCAAATAGTTGCATAACCAGTACATTTTCAGAGTGAGGATTTGAACTCATATCAAACAGTCCAAAGCCCACACTATGATGCGATAATGCTTTCTAGATTTTGAAAGCAAGCATCACATTTTATTCTTCTTCTTTGTTATATCCATCCCTCAATCTATGCCCGAAACATAACAGACACTTAGTAATTATGTGTTGGATTACCAAAACAGTTAATGCTACGTTGAATTTTATGACTGTACTCTTAATATTTTTCCAGAATGAAAGCAATCATTTTTGACTAAAAAGTAGACTTCTATTCATATGAAAAATATTATTGAAAAACCAAAAGAAATAGTAGCATGTAGAGAACCAAAAGAAATAGTAGCATGTAGAGAATCTATTTAAGTTAGGTAATAAATCCTTGGGATCTACACATTTAATATTAATAATCTGTCTCCTCTCTATGTCCAAAATAAGTAATCAAGGTATGAGTTATGAAGTAATCTCTAACTTTGTTGAGATTTAACTTTGATTGTCATTATTCTTATAGGTTGGGCTCACTTAGCCAGAAAAACCATTTTATAGATGGTCAACTTGTGGATTAGTTAAATAATGGGATATTAAAAGTAGTTGTGCCTTTGCAATGTGTGTCACTAAATAATAGAAATAAAATATGTCCAGAAACAAAATAGAGCTGTTCAGCTAAGTACTCTAGATTCATCTAATATTCATCAGTAAAGGCATGAAAGAATAACAGCTTAAAATGATCTCAAACTTGGTGGCAACTTTCCTAGTCTATAACTTTTTTGAATGTTGAGTTCAATTAAGCATTAATGATTAAAATATGTGGTGTTCAGTTATCATTATTGATGGATACCAGATCTAAGTAATTAAATATTATGCATTTGAAATGTGCCTTATTATTGTCCTAACTTTAATTATTTTATTAATCATGGTTCTGTGCATGGATTCCAAATGGAATCCTCAATCTTGGCCTATTTTCTGGAGTACAAGTTCTCAATTCCAACTGCCTTCCAACACCTCAAAATCAAAATAATCAAAAATAATCCAACTTCACCTCTCCTTCCACTGGGTCATCCCTTTCTTTTGGTTGCCCCATTACCTTTGCAGAAACTCAGGCTTAATATCTCTCCTTTGTATACACCTCTTGTCACATTTCAAAAAGTATGTGTGGGTGAGTGATGGACCGTAATATATAATAATTTATTCATTTGAGATGGAGTCCTTTTCAATTTAACAAATTTAACAAACTGAGGGTTGCTGGAGTGGAGGTGGGTGGGAGGGTTGGGGGGTCTGGGTGATGGATGTTGGGGAGGGTACGTGCTATGGTGAGCGCTGTGAATTGTGTAAGACTGAAGAATCACAGACCTGTACCTCTGAAACAAATAATACGTTATATGTTAAAAAAAAAAAAAAAAGAAGATAGCAGGACGGGAAAAATGAAGGGGGAGAAATCGGAGGGGGAGATGAACCATGAGAGATGATGGACTCTGAAAAACAAACTGAGGGTTCTAGAGGGGAGGGGGGTGGGAGGATGGGTTAGCCTGGTGGTGGGTATTGAGGAGGGCACGTATTGAATGGAGCAGTGGGTGTTATACGCAAACAATGAATCATGGAACACTACATCAAAAAAAAATAGGAAAAAAAGAAGATATGACATTTGCAACAACACGGATAAACCTAATGGGTATTTGCTAAGCGAAATAACCAAGAAAAAGAAAGACGACTACCATATGATTTCACTTATATGTGGAATCTAAAGAACAAAACAAAACAAAAAAAATGAAAAGCAGAAACATATCCATAAGTACAGAGAACAAACTTATGTTTCCAGAGGGGAGGGAGTTGGAGAATGGGCAAAATGGGTGCAGGGGAGTGGAAGATATAGGCTTTCAGTTATGGAATGAGTAAGTCACGGGCATGAAAGGCACATTATAGGGAATATAGTCAATGGTATTGTAATAGTGTTCTATGGCAACAGATGGTGGCTACACTTATGGTGAGCACAGCATAATGCATAGACTTGTCAAATTACTGTTGTACACTGGAAATGTAACATTGTGTGTTAACTATACTCCAATAAAAAATAAATTGAAATAAAAATAAATTTAAAGATAAATAATTAATAAAAGTTATCGCCAAAAAGCCTTCAATCTACTCTACTCCTATTAGTAAAATGAGAAATAAAAATAAGACAAGAAAGAAAGAAGAATAAAGAAGTCATAGGGATGTAATGCACAGCATGGTGATTACAGTGATAATACTGTATTGCATATTTGAAAGTTGCTAGGATAGTTGATCTTAAAAGTTCTCCTCACAAGAAAAACAATTTCTGTTACTATGTATGGGAATGATGTTAACTAGACTTATTGTGATTATTTTCCGATATATACAATACTCGATCATTCTGTTGCCCACCTGAAACTAATATAACATTATATGTCGATTATACCTTAATAAGAATATTTTTAAAAGAAAAAAAATGATGTGTGGACTTTACATGAGGAATTTTGATTTTCATTTGGGTTGTGTCCTGTACATCAGAATTTTTAAAATCTTTATATATGATTCCATATGTAGTCAAGGTTGAAAAATGTCAAGCTATCACATGTGAGTTTGGAGTGAGGTACAGATTTTGCAACAAGAAGAAGAAAAAATCAGACAGCCGTGACAGAAGCAGAAATAGCAGCACCACTGACACAGAAGAGACTGGGTTCCTACACACCAAAGCACCAAAGAAAACAAGGTCTACTATGTTCCACAAATCAGTGAAACTCCTTAGTAGTAGAGGCCAAACCCGAGGAAAACATGACTCTCATAAGTTAGCTTTGACTTCTTTTTTAAAACAGAGTCCATGACTCAATGTGAGCTAAATGAAATGCATCCATGGATTGCTTTTGATCATGGGCCTCCCCCAGTTGTCTTTATGCCCTATAGAATGCTATCTCAGAAATAAAACAACTAAGAGAGTGTGTGGAAATAACCCTTTGCCTTCTAGCAGAGGAAAAATAGATCGGTGTTTGAGGATCTGCCTTGCACGAATGGATTTGAGAGGTATGATGTTGCATGTTACTGCCCCTATTCCTAAGTTTGCATATCCTAAATTTAGCGGGAGTGCCGAATAGTCAGCATTCTCTTATTCTAGCCACCACCAATTCGTGTTCTGTTGTAGCAAAGCATCTTTTTTGGAGGTATCTGATGAGCTGCTTACTTGCACGGAGACTTAAGGACCAGAAGAATTCAGACGTTTTAAGTGTTGCTTGTATCTGGAGGACTTCACTATGATCCCCAAATAATGGAAGGCAAAAAAACCAGCTCAGCCTCCTTAAAAGAAGAGAGGAAACATAGAAGTCATCTAAGAGATGTATCTGCCTGCAGCTAGAAATTCTTATATTCATTAAAACAGAAGGAACAAAGTTCTGACAAGAAAAAAGTTGGTTGGAACAAAGAAAAGGAGGCAATAAATGAGGGCCAGGGCACCAAGAGAAAATTCATTCTTTCAGATATTTCCCAAATATCTTTTATTGTGTATGTTCTGCTTGAAAAAGTAATTATTTACCTTAGACACAGAAAACAAAAAGACTTCAAAAGAACAGGGTACTTAGCTTTGGTTTTCAACACAAGAAATTCCCAGAAGTCAAATAGAACTGTAGATGTCTGAAGTTTTAAATGCATTTTTCTGTAAAAATTGGGAGCCAGGTGAACAAAGAGTCTGTGGCCCCCTAATGATTAAAGTATTCCCTAGTCCAGAATCTGCAACAAGAAATGTGGCTACTAATTCCAGGTAGGAAATATGAAGATTTAGAACAACGGACAAGGAAATTCCTCCCAGGGGAAGATTACTGGGGGTAGCCAGTTGGATTATTTTTATGGAACATTTTTATATTGATATAATTTTTATAACATGCCTATTCTGGACATTTCATATATGGCCTTTTGTTTCTGGCTGTTTCATTGAATGTTCTCAAAGTTCATTCAGGTTGTGGCATGTATTAGTACTTCATTTCCTTTTATGGAAGAATACTATTCCATTGTGTGGGGTATCACATATTGTGGATACATTCATCAGTTAATGGGCATTTGGGTTGTTACCACTTTTTGGCTTTTATTAATAATGCTTCAGTGAACATTCATGCAGAAGTTTTGGTGTAAATGTGTGTTCAATTCTTTTAGGTATATACCTCAATTGTTGAGTCATTTGGTAATTCCATTTTCAAACTTTTGAAAAATTGCTAAACTGTCTTCTACAGAAGGCTGTGCCATTCTATTTTCTCATCATCAATGTGTGAGTATTCAATTTCCTCCATATTCTCAGGGACACTTGTTACTTTTCACCTTTTTGATTATAGCCATTCTACTGGTATAACTTACATTACTTTTATTAAATTTATTCTTAAGTATTTTATTCTTTTTGGTGCTATTGTAGATAAAAACTGTTTTAAAATTTTATGTCTGGATTATTCATTGCTAGGGTATAGAAATACAATTGAGTTTTGTATATTGATTTTGTGTCCTGTAATCTTGCGGAACTTGTTTTTTTAGCTCTAATTGTTTTTGTGGATTCCTTAGCATTTTCTCTGTATAAGATCATGTCAACTGCAAATAGATAATTTTTCTTCTTCTTTTCCTACTTGAGTGTACTGTTTTCCTTTCTTTTCTTTTTTTCCTTCCTTCCTCCTTCTCCTCCCTCCCTTCCTTCCTTCCTTTCTCTCCCCCGCATCTTCTCTCTCCCTCACTGCCCCAGCAAGAGCCCTCAGTACAGTGTTGAGTAGAAACGGTGAGAACAAACTAAGTCCATCATTCTTGCCAATATTACCACCAGGTTGAATTATTAAAGATTTGCATCCAGCATCAGGGCAAGGAGTCATTATTATATACAATATAGAGACTTAGTTTATGGATTGGAAACCACTAAAGTTTGTTTCTATTTTTTTTATTTTTATTTTTTTAAGATTTTATTTATTTATTTGACAGAAAGAGGGAGAGAGGAAGAGAGCACAAGCAGGGGGAGTGGCAGGCAGAGGGAGAGGGAGAAGCAGGCTCCCCACTGAACAGGAGCCCAATGTGGGGCTGGAACCCAGTACTCTGGGACCATGACCTGAGCTGAAGGCAGACGCTTAACCGACTGAGCCACCCAGGCACCCCTAAAGTTTGTTTCTAAACAGCTCTTTAGATATGAGTTTTTACCAAGGTCATTCTATTTATTTTCTCTTGGTGCTAGAAGTGCTTAAATTACAATTTAAATGTACATCGATGGCCCACAAGTCATACACAAATCTGACTTGGAGACATATACATAGTTTTGACGCCCTGGAGGTGAAGATAAATACAGTAATTGCATGGAACTATTTCTCATAATGGAAGGGCTATACACTTTGTGATGTGTACATTTCCATTTGTGGTTGTGGCGTTCCTTTTTATGGCATGAAATACTATTCTTTGTGTAGACAGATGACGTTTTGTTTATACATTCATCAGTTGATGGACACTTGGGTTGTTAGTTAAATTTTGAAAGGGAGGATTTTTATGGTTAGTACAAAAAGAAGAATGTGCTTACATTGCCCAAATATTTGAATGTGGTTATAATAGTTATTTGAACAATTTTGTATGCTAGGTGCATCATTTGTCATTTCAGGATCCGGTTTTATTTACATAGTTGTTATTATTCACATTTCCTGTTTCTTGGCATGTTAGATAATCTCTGATTAGATGTGGGGTTGTGACTTTATGTTTATGATTGTCTGGTTTTCTGGTCTTTGTTTAAAGAATGTCAGGTTTCTTGGGGCACCTGGGTGGCTGTGGGTTGAGTGCCCAACTCTGGGTTTCAGCTCAGGGCATGATCTCAGGGGTCATGAGATAGAGCCCAGGATGGGCTCCACACTAAGCAAAGAGCCTGCTTGAAGATTTTCTCTCTCCCTCTGCCCTTCCCCCTACTTGCATGCACATGCTCGCTCACTCTCTCTCTCTAAAATAAATCTTAAAAAAAAAAAAAGTTAGGTTTCTTGTCTTCATTTAAAGAATGTCAGACAGTTAAGCTACCTGCAGATACGTTAACCATTTTGAAACTTGTGCCTTCACTGCTGGGATAGTTTATTCCTACCACTAAGGTCTGATGCTTCTGTAGTGATGGTGGATACTAATGGCTCTCCATTTTGGCTAGTAAGAGCTTGAATGTCTCCCCACCCTGTGTGGGATCTGAGAATTGGTCTGCAGGTAACTACTTTGTTGTTATTTGCCCAGCTTTGTGCATTTTTATTCTATGTATAAGCATTGTAGTATTCAGCAGAATCAAGGGAGCTTCTTTTTTGAAATTCTGCCCACAACTTCAGCTGTCCCAAACTCCTAAAATTTTTCTTTGTCTCAATTTCAGTGAGGCTGTTAGCTTCCTTTGGATGCTCCTTCCTGTTCCTGCTTTGTGGAAAATTATTCCCAGTAAAATCTGGGGTCGCCTTAGTGTCCACCTTACTTGTTTCCCTTCTCTGAAGGGTCACAGTCCTGAGCTGTCCATTGTATAACTTCTGAAATAATTTTTCGATATATCTGTTGAATTTTCTAGTTGATTATAATGGGAAGTTAAGAACGATTCTTGTTAATCCATCATGGCTAGTGGAGCTGTTCATTTTAAACATATTGTCATTCATATTATATTCTATAATCAAATATTTTCCAAAGCTGAATATTATATTGCTAATGGTTTTGGTTTCACTTTTTTCTATATTATTTGGTTTTGAGTTTCCATCATAACCATTATAAGACTACTGAATTTGGAATGCAAAACACGTGGGCTTGAATCCTGACTTCAAAGTGTAGTACCTAGACAACTTTGGGCAAATTTATCTTTTTAATGGCAATGTTCCAATTTACAACAGATATACAATAATATTAAAGCACTACTGCAAGATATGGGACACTGTAACCTTTAATAAACTATACAACTATTGTTGTTTATCTCTTGCTTACCACTGTGAGGAAGGAAAAATTTTCCTCTACCTTTTTTTTTTTTTTAAGATTATTTATTTATTTATTTATTAGAGAGTGAGCAGGAGAGAAACAGCATGAGAGGGGAGAGGGTTAGAGGGAGAAGCAGGCTCCCCGCTGAGCCGGGAGCCAGATGAGGGACTCGATCCCAGGGCCCTGGGATCATGACCTGAGCTCAAGGCAGTCGCTTAACCAACTGAGCCACCCAGGCGCCCCAATTTTCCTCTACCTTTAAGCATCTTCCAGCTAGTCTAAGAATTAAATTGACTTGAGACAGTTTAACAAGAGAATAAAACCCCAAAGTTTTTTTTTTTTTTTTTAAAGATTTTATTTACTTATTTGCGAGAAAGAGAGAGAGCATGAGCCGAGAGAGGGGCAGAGGGAGAGGGAGAAGCAGACTCCCGGCCAAGCAGGGAGGCTGATGTGGGGCTCGATCCCAGGACCATGGGATCATGACCAGACCTGAAGGCAGATGCTTAACCGACTGAGCCACCCAGGCGCCCCTAAAGCCCCAAAGTGTAATTACATGCACACAGAAGCTCAATAGTGAAATTGAGACCCAAAGAAATGACCAAAGCAGGAAGTTTTGATACATTTTAGACAAAGAGACAATAAATTTGTGAAGAATTGACAGGACAAAGAGTGTTATGTTTGGGAGCTTCAATTAATAAGGAATTCTAAACAGAATTTGGACTAAGTAAATTAATAAAAAGTAACAAGGTTTGTTTACACAGTTTTCCTAGCTCTAAATCCCCTAGCTGGTGATAAGGATTCTCTTAACCTCCTGATACAGGGAAGGTACCCTTCACATGAAAAATTTATTTCCTGTTTTCAATGAGGCAAAGAGTGTCAGCGTGTCTTTGTTGCACTGGCTGTTTCTTCAATAGCTTTAATTCGAAGTAATCAATATGCCATTGTGGCAAATTTTGGAGCTGCCTGCCCCGAGTCCTTACAACTGACTTTCTGTGACATTTACTCTAGTAGTTTTTTAAAGCCCTTTCTCAAGCCCTGGGGTTTTATTTCATTTTGCCTGCTCCATTAATCTGGTGTTTTCAAGGAGGGATTTTTGTGTTTAGAAAAAAGACTGAATATAGTAATGCTTAAGGAAAAATAGTTATTTAATAAAAAATTGTACACATTCTTAAGAATTTGTAAAGTTCCCTTTCTCCACCAATGTCATTAAAGTACAAAGCAGAAAAATAAGATACAACATTGCAATAAAAGATTAAATGTCAATAGTGCTACAATGTAAAAAACATAGAATAGAAAAATAGTGTGTTAGGTAATTAACCACACTTAGGGGGGAAGTCTGAGAAAAGAGAAGTTGTGAGATAAGGAGTGTTCGTTACAAAAAGAGGAAATATGTTCTGAAATAAAGAGTAAAATTTTAGCTTAAGAGAAATCATAGAGTCACAAAATCATTAATTTCAACTGCAGATAAAGAAATTAGGTTTAAGCAAAAGTGGAGGGACCAATATTCTCTAACTAGTAAGTGATGCCAAAAGTAACTCAGAGACATTTACGTATCAGCACAGAAATTTGTTCACATTAGGGTTAAGAGATTTTTGTCCAGTATGAGATATATATGAAGGAGAGAGTGATTACAGTTTTCAGTAATTTGTCTGAAATGGATTTTTATTATACTTATGAACTTGAAATATAGTTTGGATATAAAGTTAAGATTAGTAATCATGAATTTTAGTGGAACTTTCTGTCAGATGATGTATTGTTATTAAAAAATACATTATGATTCCAATTTCTGATTCTGTGTCTGTGGCCTAACTTTTCTATTTGGAAACTTTTTTTTTTTTTAAAGATTTTATTTATTTATTCGACAGAGAGAGAGAGAGAGCACAAGTAGGTAGAGAGGCAGGCAGAGGGAGAGGAAGAAGCAGACTCTCCACTGAGCAGGGAGCCCGACGCGGGGCTTGATCCCAGGACCCCGGGATCATGACCTGAGCCGAAGCAGCCGCTTAACCGACTGAGCCACCCAGGCGCCCCTCTATTTGGAAACTTTAAGAATCTTTATTTTCTTCCTTGAATTCTGAAATTCTGGACTCTTAAAAACAACAACAACTACAACAAAAAGAACTCATGGACACAGAGGATAGATTGGTGGTTGCCCAAGCTGGGGGTTCAGGGTGGAAATAATAGGTGAAGGTGATCAAACGGTACAAACTTCCAGTTATAAAATAAGTCTTGACAATGTAATTTACTACTTAGTGACTATAGTTAATAATCCTGTATTGTATATTTGAATGTTGCTAAGATAGATCTTAAAAGTTTTCATTACAAGAAGAAAGGTTACTGTGTGTGGTAAGGAATATCAACTAGACACTGTGATGATTTCACAATATATACATATATCAAATCATTATGTAAACCTAAAAATAATATAATGTTACATGTCAATTATACCTCAATGAAAAACAAAAAAGAACAATTCTCTGGTTTTCAGCCAGGCTACCTGAAGCCAGGCTCTTAAGGATTTTGAAGCTAATTAAAATATAGTCAAAGAGTCTCTGATTTCATTAATCATAATTCCAATTGATTTCTCTCTTTTTAATAAAATGCTTCCTCCTTTAGCCTTTCCTAAAGACTCCCAACCTGAATTCAGATTTTTTTTTTTGGTTTAGTCATGCCAGCCAGTAAACTTCCAATTTTTTACAGAGATGTCAATTTGCAGTTTGGTTGTTCAAGGTGGAAAGGATCTCAAGAGATTAAAATGTTCCTTATATATATTTTCAACTAATACTACAGTTTTTCCCCATGTTTTCTCTCTATTGTATTAGTTTTCTATTTCTGACCAACAAATTACCATACATTTAGTGGTTTAAAATAATTTCATTTATTATCTCACTTTGTGTGTGCTAGGAGTCTAGGCAGGACATATATATATATATATATATATATATATATATATAAATGTACATATATATACATTTAATCTTTTATTGCAATGTTGTATCTTATTTTTCTGCTTTGTACTTTAATGACATGGTGGAGAAAGGGAACTTTACAAATTCTTAAGAATGTGTACAATTTTTTATTAAATAACTATTTTTCCTTAAGCATTACTATATTCCATCTTTTTTCTAACTTTACATATATACATATATATATATAAATTCCATTACATCTTAGGAATAACATAGAAATATTACTCTTTTTATATATTTATTTTTATATATTATATTACATATGTAATATATATTTTTGAATGTATGTATTATGTGTATTTTTTACATGCACATATTATGTGTATTTTTATTATATATTATATTATTATGCATTATATGTATTTTATATTATATGTATTTATATTTATATGTATAACACATTATATGTATTATGTATTATATGTATTACATATTTATATGTATAATATATTATTATACATTATATGTATTTTTATATGTATGCATTATATGTATTTTTTATAATATATATTATATATATAAAGAGTAATGGATTTTTTTTGTTGAACAAAGATTACTTAAAAATTCAGTAGGGAACTTTCAGGTGCCCTTGTAATATTGAATAGCTGTATTTGTTTGTGCTTTCTTCAAAAACTCCATCAAAACAATATTCATTGAAAAATAAATTTAATGGAACAAAAAGGATTAGGAGGAAATGAACACAAAAGGTAAATGTTCACACATTTTATAATATGTCAAGTGACTTAAGCCATAGAACTCCAGATGCTAAGGAATTAGAGAAAGTATGCACCTCTGAAGCTGCGTGTGGTGGAAAAAATGTATGATGGCCCCACAACCTCTCTCTGTTCTGGTCCTCATGCCCTTGTATGATCCCCTCTCCTTAAGTGTGGGTGGGACCCATGACTTGCTTCTAACCCATAAAATGCAGGAAAGATAATACATTATCTCCAATGTTATTATTGTTGCCTCTGGAAGCAAAACAATTGTTTTGGACAAACACCTACAGGAATTAGGGAAAGACTAGATGGTTTTTTTTACCAAGTCTGATTTGAAGATGACTAGGCAAGCTTTAGCAAGCTGGTGAAAGCTGGAGGAGGAGGAGATGTTCTGCCAGTAGGGGGCCCTATGTGATTAATTTTAGCAGCAATGAAACTTGCTCTTCAGATTGAAACATTCCGAATTTTTATATGCCAAAATAAGTCGTGTTTTCCCAAAGTGTCAGATTGCCTCAATCTAAAATTTTAAGGCCTGAGCAAAGAACTTACTTTCTTTGTAACTTGGTTTCCTTATATATGAAGCAAGATATTAGCAACCCCTAAGTCATAGGGCTGTTGTGAGGATTCAATAAATTATCTGTAAAGTGTTTAGTCTCTGACATATGGAAGCACTATGTAGTGTTGATTATAATTATTGCTATATTTTATTATCCTTTTCAATAATCATATCATCATTCAATACAAACTTTTGTTACATTTATTTATTTATTTTTGGTGCTTTGGATAATACAGGGAGCAAATGTCCTCACATTTAGCAAAGTAGTATGGATTGAAAGCTATACCATGTGGAGTAGGTATAAATCAGCACAATGTGAATAATGGAGCAGCCTAGAGAAACAGTTAAGGGGGAGAGGTATTAAGCAACAAAAAACTTTTAAGGACTTCCTCAGTCTGAGCAGTATCAGAAGAGATTTCTTAAAGGCAGGATGAGAATTCAAGTACCTTTACCTGGCTATTCAAAAAGAACATGGATAATCACTCACTAGCTAATACCAACCCTCTCTCCACCAAGGACTACCTGTAAAGCCAGCAAAATATTTGAAACATATTAAAGGCACTGGCGAGGGGCGCCTGGGTGGCTCAGTTGGTTAGGTGTCCGACACTTGATTTTGACTCAGGTCATGATCTTGGAGTTGTGAGATCGAACCCCATGATGGGCTCCACTATCAGCTTGGGGTTCTCGCTCTTGCTTTGTACCTCCCCCTGTTCAGATGCTGTCTCTCTCTCTCTCTCTCTCTCAAAATAAAAATAAATAAATAAATAAAGGCATTGATGAGATAACAAATTAGTGAATGATACAATGCAAGTCCAAAAGAAAGCTGAAACCCAGAAAGAAGAGTTGCATTTCCTATACAAGATTCTCAAAGACAGATGGAGAAACTGAGGAGCAGAGCAGGGCTTTTGGCAGATTAAGAGCTAGGGTGGTTCCAGTCCTCAAGCAGAGATAAGGAGACTGAAAAATCAGTGTATCTGGTTGGTTCACGAAAAAGTTACACACCAGGACAAGATTTTCTAACCTTGACAATATTGACGTTTTGAGTCAGATTATTCTTTGTTGTTGGGAGCTGTCCTGTGTGCATTGTATAGTTTAGAAGCATCTCTTACTTCTACCTTCTAGATGCCAGTATCAAGCCTTCCCCCATGTTGGCTGCCCACCATGTTGGACAACCAAAAATATCTCTAAACACTGCTAAATATCCTTTGAGGGGCAAAAACATCCCAGGTTGAAAAACACTGCCCAAGGAGTAAGGCTGAGGGAAGAGTGGACCAGTCTTTGAAGGAGATGAATTCAAACCTTTCAGTTGCTGAAATTGAAGGGAAATGATCCCAGGTTGCTAATGTTGAGGAAGGAGATATTTCCTTTTTCCCTCTCTCCCAGGGTTCTTCCCGATAGTTACGAATTAAATTGATATGAAACAGATTAATAGGAGAAAAAAAGGACAAAGTTTTATGACATGCACATGGAGACCCAATAATGAAATTGAGACCCAAAGAAATGACCAAGGCAGGCAGTTTTGATACATTGTAGACAGAGATAATAAATTTGTGAGGAATTGACAGGAGCTTTGGGAGCTTTAATTAGTAAGGAATTCTTTTTTTTCTGAATAAATTATTTTTTATTTTTTTTATTTTATTATGTTATGCTAATCACCATACATTACATCATTAGTTTTTGATGTAGTGTTCCATGATTCATTGTTTGCATATAACACCCAGTGCTCCATTCAGTACATGCCCTCTTTAATACCCATCACCAGGCTAACCCATCCCCCCAACCCCCACCCTCTAGAACCCTCAGTTTGTTTCTCAGAGTCCATAGTTTCAAATGGTTCGTCTCCCCTTCCGATTTCCCCCACTTCATTTTTCCCTTCCTACTATCTTCTTCCTTTTTTTTTTTTAACATATATAATGTATTATTTGTTTCAGAGGTACAGGTCTGTGATTCAACAGTCTCACACAATTCACAGTGCTCACCATAGCACATACCCTCCCCAGTGTCTATCACCCAGCCACCCCAACCCTCCCACCCCCCACCACTCCAGGAAACCCTCAGTTTGTTTCCTGAGATTAAGAATTCCTCATATCAGTGAGATCATATGATACATGACTTTCTCTGATTGACTTATTTCGCTCAGCATAATACCCTCCAGTTCCAACCACGTCATTGCAAATGGCAAGATTTCATTCCTTTTGATGGCTGCATAATATTCCATATATATATACACCACATCTTCTTTATCCATTCATCTGTCGATGGACATCTTGGCTCTTTCAATAGTTTGGCTGGACATTGCGGACATTGCTGCTATAAACATTGGGGTGCACATACCCTTTGGATCCCTCCATTTGTATCTTTGGGGTAAATACCCAGTAGTGCAATTGCTGGGTCATAGGGTAGCTCTATTTTCAACTTTTTGAGGAACCTTGATACTGTTTTCCAGAGTGGCTGCACCAACTTGCATTCCCACCAACAGTATAGGAGGGTTCCCATTTCTCCAAATCCCCACCAATGTCTATCATTTCCTGAATTGTTAATTTTAGCCATTTTGACTGGTGTGAGGGGGTATCTCATTGAGGTTTTGATTTGGATTTCCCTGATGCCGAGCGATGTTGAACACTTTTTCATGTGTCTGTTGGCCGTTTGGATGTCTTCTTTGGAAAAATGTCTGTTCCTGTCTTCTGCCCATTTCTTGATTGGATCATTTGTTCTTTGGGTGTTGAGTATGATAAATTCTTTATCGATTTTGGATACTAGCCCTTTATCTGCAAATATCTTTTGCAAATATCTTCTCCCATTCTGTTGGTTGTCTTTTGGTTTTGTTGACTGTTTCCTTTGCTGTGCAAAAGCTTCTTATCCCGATGAAGTCCCAATAGTTCATTTTTGCCCTTGCTTCCCTTGCCTTTGGCAATGTTTCTAGGAAGAAGTTGCTGTGGCTGAGGGCGAAGAGGTTGCTGCCTGTGTTCTCCTCTAGGATTTTGATGGACTCCTGTCTCACATTTAGGTCTTTCAACCATTTTGAGTCCATTTTTGTGTGTGGTGTAAGGAAATGGTCCAGTTTCATTCTTCTGCATGTGGCTGTCCAATTTTCCCAACACCATTTGTTGAAGAGACTGTCTTTTTTCCGTTGGACATTCTTTCCGCTTTGTTGAAGATTAGCTGACCATAGAGTTGAGGGTCCATTTCTGGGCTCTCTATTCTGTTCCATTGATCTATGTGATTGTTTTTGTGCCAGTACCATACTGTCTTGATGATTACAGCTTTGTAATAGAGCTTGAAGTCCGGAATTGTGATGCCGCCTGCTTTGCTTTTCTTTTTCAACATTCCTCTGGCTATTCGGGGTCTTTTCTGGTTCCATACAAATTTTAGGATTATTTGTTCCATTTCTTTGAAAAAAGTGGATGGTATTTTGATGGGGATTGCGTTGCATTGAATGTGTAGATTGCTCTAGGTAGCATTGACAACTTCACAATATGTGTTCTTCCAATCCATGAACATGGAACATTTTTCCATTTCTTTGTGCCTTCCTCAATTTCTTTCATGAGTGTTCTATAGTTTTCTGAGTACAGATCCTTTGCCTCTTGGGTTAGATTTATTCCTAGGTATCTTATGGTTTTGGGTGTAACTGTAAATGGGATCGACTCCTTAATTTCTCTTTCTTCTGTCTTGTTGTTGGTGTATAGGAATGCCACTGACTTCTGTGCATTGATTTTATATCCTGCCACTTTACTGAATTCCTATATGAGTTCTAGCAGTTTTGGGGCAGAGTCTTTTGGGTTTTCCACATAAAGTATCATATCCTCTGCAAAGAGTGAGAGTTTGACTTCTTCTTTGCTGATTCGAATGCCTTTTATTTCTTTTTGTTGTCTGATTATTGTGGCTAGGACTTCTAATCATATTGAATAGCAGTGGTAATAGTGGACATCTCTGCCATGTTCCTGACCTTAGGGGGAAAGCTCTGTTTTCCCCCGTTTGAGAACGATATTTGTGGGGCGCCTGGGTGGCTCAGTTGGTTAAGCGACTGCCTTCGGCTCAGGTCATGATCCTGGAGTCCCAGGATCGAGTCCCACATTGGGCTCCCTGCTCAGCAGGGAGTTTGCTTCTCCCTCTGATCCTCCCTCTCTTATGCTCTCTGTCTCCCATTCTCTCTCTCAGATAAATAAATAAAATTTAAAAAAAAGAGAATGATATTTGCTGTGGGTTTTTCATAGATGGCTTTTATGATATAGAGGTATGTACCCTCTATGCCTATACTCTGAAGAGTTTTAATCAAGAAAGGATGCTGTACTTTGTCAAATGATTTTTCTGCATCTATTGAGAGGATCATATGGTCTTGTTCTTTCTTTCATTAATGTATTGTCTCACATCGATTGATTTGAGGATGTTGAAACAACCTTGCAGCCCAGGGATAAATCCCACTTGGTCCTGGGGAATAATCCTTTTAATGTACTGTTGAATAATATTGGCTAGTATTTTGATGAGAATTTTTGCATCCATGTTCATCAAGGATATTGGTCTATAATTCTCCTTCTTGATGGGGTCTTTGTCTGGTTTGGGGATCAGGGTAATGGTGGCCTCATAAAACGAGTTTGGAAGTTTTCCTTCCATTTCTATTTTTTGGAACAGTTTCAGAAAAATAGGTATTAATTCTCCTTTAAATGTTTGGTAGAATTCCCCTGGGAAGCCATCTGACCCTGGACTCTTGTTTGTTGGGAGATTTTTGATGATTGCCTCAATTTCCTTAGTGGTTATAGGTCTGTTCAGGTTTTCTATTTCTTCCTGGTTCAGTTTTGGTAGTTGATACATCTCTAGGAATGCATCTATTTCTTCCAGATTATCTAATTTGCTGGCATAGAGTTACTCATAATATGTTCTTAAAATTGTTTGTGTTTCTTTGGTGTTGGTTGTGATCTCTCCTCTTTCATTCATGATTTTATTTATTTGGGTCCTTTCTCTTTTCTTTTTGATAAATCTGGCCAGGGGTTTATCAATCTTGTTAATTCTTTCAAAGAACCAGCTCCTAGTTTCATTGATCTGTTCTACTGTTCTTTTGGTTTCTAGTTCATTAATTTCTGCTCTGATCGTTATTATTTCTCTTCTCCTGCTGGGTTAGGCTTTATTTGCTGTTCTTTCTCCAGCTCCTTTAGTGTAGGATTAGGTTGTGTATTTGAGACCTTTCTTGTTTCTTGAGAAAAGCTTGTATTGCTATACAAGAGAGGGAGAAGCAGGCTCCCCACTGAGCAGAGAGCCTGACTCAGGGCTCAATCCCAGGATCCTGGGATTATGACCTGAGCTGAAGGCAGACACTTAACCGACTGAGCCACCCAGGTGCCCCATTGAGCTTAGTTTTGTCACCTAGCCAAGCAAGTCCAGATTTTGGTCCACTCAAATACAGCCTGTGCTACTGGGCAATTTGACAAGCTGGGCAGCCCATGTCATACAAGGTTGACCTGTAAAACATTTGGCAACTCGGCAAACCTCTATGGTAGAAATGTTTTTAATCTCCTTGCCACATTTGGGAATGCCATTTTCAACATCAGACTTCAGGGTTTTGTTGCAATACAGTCCTGGTATATCTCTCAGGAGATGTCCAGTGGCATGTCTGGTTCCAATGAAAGGGAAATTTTTTTCAGCTATTGTTTTTGTGATAGTGATGGAGTCAGAGTGACAGAGGGACTTTTTTCTGGTTGTGGATACCATACCTTTTTGTCCCTCTATCTTCCATGCTCAGTCTACTGGGTGTTCACACCTGTGGGAACAAAGAACAGCTCAGGTTCTTTTGCATTATCTAGATGTTAACATAGCCATCAGTCAGACAATTAGTTAACATGGATTTGCGAACCTGGCATAAAGGGGTGTTTGGTCTATGCCCACCCTGTTGGAGAAGAGGAGGTTAGTAAAAGCAAAACATAGGTTGAACAAGAGCCTATAGTAGAGAATACTGGGGATGCCTGAGTGTGGCAGAGCTCCCAGGTATTGGAGCGGGGAAGCCAGCTGCAGAGACAGAGCCAAGGAGTGGGCTCTCAGCTTGGGGTTGCCATAAACTGGGATCCATGGCAGTTGGGCCACTGCTCTTCCATCAGGGACCCAACAAGCAGCAGATCCAGGGGGACTCCCCTTCCTCCCCTGGGAGGAGTGGCATGGGAGCGCACCAGAGAGATCTGCTGGGTTTGGAGGCTCCACACAGGTCATGTGCCAGAGATAGAAACACTCAGTCACAGGCTGGGTGAGCACGGAGTACGGCCAGAGACCAGGGAGATGGGAGTGAGTGACTGCTTTTCTCTGGGGGCTCAATGAGGATTGGGGCCCCGAGTTCTCAGGGGTGGAGATTGGGGGGCCACCATTTTCCTCCAAACCTGTATGGAAAACTTGCAGGGAAAAAAGTTCCCGAGAACAAACCCAAGCAGATTACTTACCCTGGACCGGCAAGGGCGGGACTATTCCACCTCCGGCAAAGACATCTGAGAACCACAGCAACAGGCCCCTCCCCTAGAAGATCAGCAAGAACAGCCAGCAAAGACCAAGTTTACTGATCAATGAGAACGGTAGAACTCCAGCACTGGGGGAATACTGCACATAGAATTTGTGGCTTTTACCATGATTCTTTAGTCTTTCAAAGTTAATTTAATTTTCTTTTGCTATTTGTTTTTGAATTTTTCTTTTTCCCTTTTTCAACCAACATCTTATCAATCCCTTTTTAAAAAATCTTTTTTATTTTTTGTTTTTAGAGTCATTCTATACCTTCATAGTAGTTAACCTTATTTTTGGTATATATATATAGTTGTTCTCTTTTTAAAATTTTGGGATACAGTTTCTTCTAACAGACCAAAATATACCCTAAATCTCTACTGTATGGCTTTGTTCTAGTCTCCTGCCTGATCACATTTGCTCCCTTTTTTTTTTAAATTTTAAATTTCTCTTCTTTCTTTTTTCAACCAACTTCTTATCAATTCCTTTAATAAAATGTTTTATAACTTTCATCTTTACAGTCATATTCCATCCCTTCATTGTATTTACCCTTATTTTTGTACATGTACAAATTTTCCTTTCTTTAAAATTTTGGGAGGCACTTTCTTCTAACAGACCAAAATACGTCCAAAATCTAGTGTGTGGTGCTGATCTATTCACCAGCCTGATCATATTTGATGATATTTTTTTCTTTCTTTCTTTCCCTTTCTTTCCCCCCCACCGCCCCGCTTTTGGGTCTCTTCTGATTTGTTTAGTGTATATTTTTCTGGGGGCGTTGTTACCCTGTTACCATTTTGTTCTCTTGCTCATCTATTCTCTGGACAAAATGACAAGATGGAAAAACTCACCTCAAAAAAAACAAGATGCAGTACCTACTGCCAGGTACCTAATCAATACGGATATTAGTAAGATGTCAGAACTAGAGTTCAGAATGACAAAGATAAAGTTACTAGCTGGACTTGAAAAAAGCATGGAAGATATTAGAGAAACCCTTTCTGGAGAAATAAAAGAACTAAAATCTAACCCCAAGTCGAAATCCAAAAGGCTATTAATGAGGTGCAGTCAAAAATGGAGGCTCTAACTGCTAGGATAAGTGAGGCATAAGAGAGAATTAGTGATCTAGAAGACCAAATGATGGAGAATAAAAAGCTGAGAAAAAGAGAGATAAACTACTGGATTATGAGGGCAGAATTCGAGAGATAAGTGATACCATAAGATGAAACAATATTAGAATAATTGGGATCCCAGAAGAAAAAGAAAGAGAGAGAGTGGGAGAAGGTATATAGGAGCAAATTATAGCAGAGAACTTCCCTAATTTGGGGAAGGAAACAGCCATCAAAATCCAGGAGGCACAGAGAACCCCCCTCAAAATCAATAAAAATAGGTCAACACCCTGACATCTAATAGTAAAACTTACAAGTCTCAGAGACAAGGAGAAAATCCTGAAAGCAGCTCAGGAGAAGAGGTCTGTAACCTACAATGGTAGAAACATTAGATTGACAAAAGACCTAGCCACAAAGACCTGGCAGGCCAGAAAGGACTGGCAAGATATATTCAGAGCACTAAATGAGAAAAATATGCAGCCAAGAATACTATATCCAGCTAGGCTGTCATTGAAAATAGAAGGAGAGATAAAAAGCTTCCAGGACAAACAAAAACTAAAAGAATTTGCAAACATGAAACCAGCCCTACAAGAAATCTTGAAAGGGGTCCTCTAAGCAAAGAGAGAGCCTAAAAGTATCATAAACCAGAAAGGAACACAGACAATATACAGTAACAGTCACCTTACAGGCAACACAATGACACTAAATTCATATCTTTCAATAGTTACCCTGAATGTAAATGGGCTCAATGCCCCAATCAAAAGACACAGGGTATCAGATGGGATAAAAAAACAAGACCCATCGATATGCTGTCTGCAAGAGGCTCATTTTAGACCCAAAGACACCTCCAGATTGAAAGTGAGGGGGTGGAAAACCATTTACCATGCTAATGGACATGAAAAGAAAGCTGGGGTGGCAATCCTTATATCAGACAAATTAGATTTTAAACCAAAGACTGTAATAAGAGATGAGGAAGGACACTATATCCTACTTAAAGGGTCTATCCAACAAGAAGATCTAACAATTGTAAATATCTATGCCCCTAACATGGGAGCAGCAATTTATATGAGCCAATTAATAACAAAAGCAAAGAAACACATTGACAACAATACAATAATAATGGGGGAATTTAACAGCCCCCTCAATGAAATGGACAGATCATCTAAGCAAAAGATCAACAAGGAAACACTTAAAAGATTTTATTTATTTATTTGAGAGAAAGAGAGACAGAGAGCATGAGAGGGAAGAGGGTCAGAGGGAGAAGCAGACTCCCTGCTGAGCAGGGAGCCCGATGTGGGACTCGATCCTGGGACTCCAGGATCATGATCTGAGCCGAAGGCAGTCGCTTAACCAACTGAGCCACCCAGGCGCCCAACAAGGAAATACTTTAAATGACACACTGGACCAAATAGACTTCATAGATCTATTCAGAACATTCCATCCCAAAGCAACTGAATACACATTCTTCTCTAGTGCCCATGGAACATTCTCCAGAATAGATCACATCCTACTTCACAAATCAGGTCTCAACCAGTCCCAAAAGATTGGGATCATTCCCTGCATATTTTCAGACCACAATGCTTTGAAACTAGAACTCAGTCATAAGAGGAAGGTTGGAAAGAACTCAAATACGTGGAGGCTAAAGAGCATCCTCCGAAGGAATGAATGTGTCAACCAGGATATTAGAGAAGAATTTAAAAAATTCATGGAGACAAATGAAAATGAAAACACAACTGTCCAAAATCTTTGGGATGCAGCAAAGGCAGTCCTAAGAGGAAAGTATATAGCAATACAAGCCTTTCTCAAGAAACAAGAAAGGTCTCAAATACACAACCTAACCCTACACCTAAAGGAGCTGGAGAAAGAACAGCAAATAAAGCCTAAACCCAGCAGGAGAAGAGAAATAATAAAGATCAGAGCAGAAATCAATGAACTAGAAACCAAAAGAACAGTAGAACAGATCAACGAAACTAGGAGTTGGTTCTTTGAAAGAATTAATAAGATTGATAAACACCTGGCCATACTTATCCAAAAGGAAAGAGAAACAATGCAAATAAATAAAATCATGAATGAAAGAGGAGAGATCACAACTAAAACCAAAGAAATACAACAATTATAAGAACATATTATGAGCAACTCTATTCCAGCAAATTAGATAACCTGGAAGAAATGGATGCATTCCTAGAGATGTATCAACTACCAAAATTGAACCAGGAAGAAATAGAAAACTTGAACGGACCCGTAACCACTAAGGAAATTGAAGCAGTCACCAAAAATCTCCCAAAAAACAAGAGTCCAGGGCCAGACGGCTTCCCAGGGGAATTCTATCAAACATTTCAAAAAGAATTAATACTTATTCTTCTGAAGCTGTTTCAAAGAATAGAAATGGAAGGAAAACTTCCAAACTCATTTTACAAACCCAGCATTACCCTGATCCCAAAACCAGGCAAAGATCCCATTAATAAAGAGAACTACAGACCAATATCCCTGATGAACATGGATGCAAAAATTCTCACCAAAATTCTAGCCAATAGGATCCAACAGTACATTAAAAGGATTATTCACCACGACCAAGGGGATTTATTCCTAGGCTGCAAGCTTGGTTCAACATTCGTAAATCAATCAATGTGATACAGTACATTAATAAAAGAAAACAAGAACCATATGATCCTCTCAATAGATGCAGAAAAAGCATTTGATAAAGTATAGCATCCTTTCTTGATCAAAACTCTCAGGGTGTAGGGATAGAGGGTGCATACCTCAATATCATAAAAGCCATCTATGAAAAACCCACAGCGAATATCATTCTTAATGGGGAAAAACTGAGAGCTTGCCCACTAAGGTCAGGAACGTGGCAGGAATGTCCACTATCACCACTGCTATTCAACATAGGATTAGAAGTCCTAGCTACAGCAATCAGACAACAAAAAGAAATAACAGCATCCGAATCGGCAACACTTTTTTCAATGAAATGGAACAAATAATCCTAAAATTTGGAAGGAACCAGAAAAGACCCCGCATAGCCAGAGGAATGTTGAAAAAGAAAAGCAAAGCTGGCGGCATCACAATTCCAGACTTCCAGCTCTATTACAAAGCTGTCATCATCAAGACAGTATGGTACTGGCACAAAAACAGACACATAGATCAATGGAACAGAATAGAGAGCCCAGAAATGGACCCTCAACTCTATGGTCAGCTAATCTTCGACAAAGCAGGAAAGAATGTCCAATGGAAAAAAGACAGTCTCTTCAACAAATGGTGTTGGGAAAATTGGACAGCCACATGCAGAAGAATGAAACTGGACCATTTCTTTACACCACACACAAAAATGGACTCAAAATGGATGAAAGGCCTAAATGTGAGACCGGAGTCCATCAAAATCCTAGAGGAGAACACAGGCAGCAACCTCTTCGCCCTCAGCCACAGCAACTTCTTCCTAGAACCATTGCCAAAGGCAAGGGAAGCAAGGGCAAAAATGAACTATTGGGACTTCATCGGGATAAGAAGCTTTTGCACAGCAAAGGAAACATTCAACAAAACCAAAAGACAACTGACAGAGTGGGAGAAGATATTTGCAAAAGATATTTGCAGATAAAGGGCTAGTATCCAAAATCTATAAAGAACTTATCAAACTCAACACCCAATGAACAAGTGATCCAATCAAAACATGGGCAGAAGGCATGAACAGATATTTTTGCAAAGAAGACATCCAAATGGCCAACAGGCACATGAGACAGTACTCAACATTGCTCAGCATCAGGGAAATTCAAATCAAAACCTCAATGAGATACCCCCTCACACCAGTCAGAATGGCTAAAATTAACAAGTCAGGAAATGACCGATGTTGGCGAGGATGCGAAGAAAGGGGAACCCTCCTACACTGTTGGTGGGAATGCAAGCTGGTGCAGCCACTCTGGAAAATAATACGGAGGTTCCTCAAAACGTTGAAAATAGATCTACTGTAAAATCCAGCAATTGCACTACTGGGTATTTACCCCAAAGATACATATGTAGTGATCCAAAGGGGTACATGCACCCCAATGTTATAGCAGCGATGTCCACAATAGCCAAACTTTGGAAAGAGCCAAGTTGTCCATCAAGAGATGAATGTATAAAGAAGATGTGGTATGTATACACAATTGAATATTATACAGCCATCAAAAAAGGAAATTTGCCATTTGCAACGATGTGGATGGAACTAGAGGGTATTATGCTAAGCGAAATAAGTCAGAGAAAGACACATATCATATAATTTCACTGAAATGAGGAATTCTTTTTTTTTTAAAGATTATTTATTTATTTATTTGACAGAGAGACAGACAGAAGAGCACAAGCAGAGGGAGTGGCAGAGGGAGAGGGAGAAGCAGGCTCTGCACTGAGCAGGGAACCCGATGAGGGACTCGATCCCAGGACCCTGAGATCATGACCTGAGCCGAAGGCAGACGCTTAACCATCTGAGCCACCCAGGCGCCCTGATATGAGGAATTCTTAATCTCAGGAAACAGGGTTGCTAGAGTGGTGGGGGGAGGAGGGATGGGGTGGCTGGAGGGTGATAGACATTGGGGAGGGCATGTGCTAAGATGAGTGCTGTGAATTGTGTAAGACTGTTGAATCACAGACCTGTACCTCTGAAACAAATAATACATTATATATGTTAAAAAAAAAAAAAGAAGATAGTAGGAAAGGAAAAAGAAGGGGGTGGAAATCGGTGGGGGAGACAAACCATGAGAGACTATGGACTCTGAAAAACAAACTGAGGGTTCTAGAGGGGAGCGGAGTGGGGGGATGGGTTAGCCCGGTGATGGGTATTAAAGAGGGCACGTATTGCATGGAGCACTGGGTGTTATATGCAAAGAATGAATCATGGAACACTACATCAAAAACTAATGCTGTAATGTATGGTGATTAACATACCATAATAATAAAAAGAAAAAGGAAAAAGAAAGTAGATGCAATGTCTTTCTAATGAAACACATTAACCCGCTTACATTACCCATGAACTTTAAACTGTACTTGAACTGTTGAAAAGAAAAACAAAACTATAATTTTTCTCAGTTTAAGTATATCTCCTGGACCAAGAAACCAAACCAAACCAAACTGCAGTGATTTTATCCAGCCACTAGATGACACTGAAGCTTGTGGATGCCCATAAAACTGGGGGGACTTGCGTTAATTTAGGGTAGAGGAGATTCTTGAAACAAACTGATTTTGGTTTTTTATTTCTGAAATATAGTGTCAACTATATCATCATTAGTTTCAGGTGTTCAAGATAGTGTTTTGATAACTCAGTACCTTATGCTGGGCTCACAAGTGTAGCTCCCATCTGTCACCATACAGCGCTAGCACAGTATCACTGACTATCCTCCCTATGCTGTACCTTTCCTCCCTGTGACTTATCCATTCCATAAATGAAAACCTGTAACTCCCACTGCCCTTCACCCATTTTGCCCATCCCACCGCCCCCTCCCCTCTGCAATCATTAGTTTGTTCTCTGTATTGATGGGTCTGCTTCAAAGCAAACTAATTTTTAATATATGTAATTGGTCACTAGAAATTAGAGCTGTGCTTTAAATAATAAAATGACTACTTTAATGATACTATATTTAAAATATAAATTTTTTATTTTAATGATACTATATTAAAATATAAATTTTTCTTATAGAATATCTTTAAACTATAAAGAAACATAAGAAAAGTTATCTTTACTCCTATTACTCAGGGAAAATCATTGTGCTTACCTTTGTGGTTTTCTCTCTTTAAGCATATAGAAACAAAGCAAATGTATTTCTGTTCAATATTTAACAGGATAGAATCTTACTGGCTGTATTATTTTGCCTGGCTTAACAATAATAGTGTGCATATTTCCCCATATTCCTCAACATTCTTTTTTATTTTTATTTTTCATTGTCAGATGATTTCATCATGTAGTAGAATCATACTTATTTAACCAAATCTTTAATTTTGAACCATTAAGTGGTTTCCAATTTATCACTAGTAAAAATAGTTCTTTGATAAACATTTTTGTGGTTATGTCTTGAACATCAGAGATTATTTCTTTAAAGTCCTCCACCCCAAAAATTGTCACATCAAAAGAAACATGGAATCTTTTAGGGCTTTTGATGAGTATTTTAAAACTGTATTCCAAAGGTCAAACTATACCAATTTATGTGATCATCCACAATCTTTCTGGTCATATATTTTCCAATATTTTCTCTATAATTTTGTTAGCATTTTAATCTCAGTTGTGATCGATTTTCATGTGTTAAAATCTAGTCAAAATTATGAAAATTGAGAACAAGCATAGAAAGATAATTTCTATATCAATACCATATTAATACTAAAAGTTTTGAATCAATTCAATACTGACTATAGGACCTAACATTTCAGTACCATTCGATCATTTAAAAAATACTTTTAATTTTATTGAATCCCTATATTTATGTGAAATAAGCAGGTGAACTGTTATTACCCTTTTTAGAGGAGGGAATTGCAATTATGTTGCAAAAGCCAAATAAAACACAGATAACTGGTAGTTACCTTCAGTACATATTAACACAATTATCTGGGTGAATATAGCCTATAAATTCAACATTTTAAAAATTAGCTAAAAGCTTGAACACGGGAGCAAATCAAGTATATATCTGTAATATACTTCCACAGCACCCTACACTTTCTCTACTATATGCTTCATCACTACCCTAATGTAATTGTTTACTTTATTGTTTTACAAATAACCCCTTCAAAAAGAAAGATGGGCTATGTAGATGTACACATAATATGTAGCAATGCTGCTTTATGCCAATACTGGAAATTTAATGACATAATGTTCCCATTTATAACAATCATTGCTAGAAGTTAATACATCACTGTGAGCCAGGTACTATTCTAAACTCATTTTCATGTATTAACTAATTTAATTTCTACCCAATTTGGGGGAAATTTCTAACTAATGCTAACTAAAACAGTTGGGCAACTAGCAGGTGGCAGAGATGAAACAGGCAGCATTTCTCCCGTGCTCTGGCTTTTAGCAATACTTTCCATTTACACATTTCTTTTCTTTTTTTTTTTAAAGATTTTATTTATTTATTTGACAGAGAGAGAGAGCACAAATAGGCAGAACAGCAGGGAGAGGGAGAAGCAGGCTCTCGGCCGAGCAGGGAGCCCCACGCCAGGCTCGATCCCAGCATTCCGGGATCATGACCTGAGCCGAAGGCAGACACTTAACAGACTGAGCCACCCAGGCGCCCCCCATTTACACATTTCATAACACACGAATCACAAGACATTGTTTTCTCATGTGACCCAGGCGCATATTGTTGTTACTAATGATAGGATATTAGAGTCTGAAGGCCATTTGTTTCCTTTTATAGCTGTGAGAACTGAAGGACATGGAGATGAAGGAACCTCTATATTTTTTATCACTAAGCAATGTCTGGAATTCACATTTCTTTTCAATATGCTATACTCATGATAACAGTTTAGAGATATCACAATAGCACTCAGAGACGTTTTCAGAGAAGAATATTATGAAATACATTCACAAAACAATTTTGAAGGTAACAGAATTTTTCCTGACTGAAGTATCTCATAGAGATTAACGTAGTGCCTTGTTTCTACTTCATGGATTACTTTGTGTAAATAACTAAAATATGCCTAGCACTTCAGAATTGAACAAGATGCCTTCAGAGCATCAGTTGTGAGGACCAGTTATCCTTTTATGGGAGAGAAGATGAGCTATAAACAACAGGTCCTCCCAAGATGACTCTAGGGGTCTCCTAATTTCCTATGCCTCTTCAGTATGAGGGTGATGAATAATAACAGAAAGGAAGAAGATAGAGTCAAAAAAACCTTAAAAGACATATATTCCTCCCAAGTCAATTAGAATATTTACTGAGCATCTGCTGTACAGAAAAATATTTATAGCTCTTTTGGAAATATATATGAAAGCAATTCTAAAAGTACAAATTTATAAAACTAAGTTTTTACTATAGATAAGTTTAAAAATGTTATAATATTCTGTTTTCTGATTTCTAGTATGACATATAATTTTTAGTGTATTTCAAGAAATGAACACTTCTTAGAAACCATTTTGTTGATTCTACTTTTATTTTATTTTATTTTTTTATGGTTGATTCTACTTTTATTTTAACATACATAAAATCAGCTTATAATGGCACTGAATACAAAAGACAAAGAAACACTATTGCACTCAGAAAATACTTCATAAGAAGCATTGCACATGATAGAATTGATTAGGAAAGGTACACATTTATAGTCAGATAGGACTATTATTATTCCAAGTTTGACAATACAGAAGTTTTCCTGATAGGAATTTGCCACATCACATATTGCACATTTTCTAATACTTTATCTGTTTCACAAATATTCCTCATATTTGTTTTTGTCCATATCTCTGTAAAATGCTACATGTAAGATTCTTAAGACAGTGAATTATGTAACATTGAAAAAGATGAATTACACAGAAGAAGTAAAAACAACAACAACAATATAAATACATGATCATACCACTCTTTTGGTGGGAAAATGACAATGTAACCTGGCAAACTTCTCTAAAAAGAGAGAAATATTACAAAGCTTAGTTTCATAAGCATTTGTCCACTTATACATGTTCTCTGATTTAAAAAAAAAAAGCATTTAGACTAAATGTCTGTGCTAGCAGTTAAAATTTCTTGTTTACATTCGGTTTTTAATACCACCACCTAACGTTTTCAAATAGTGCAAATACATGAAGCACACTCAGTTTTGGTAGTCATTCAACAATAAATAACAACTCTAAGCCTAGTTATTTTATTATTTTTAATTCTAAAAAATATAAAGTGCATCCATAAGGTTTAAAGTCATTCTTCTCATTCTTGGGTGTAACGATCAGTCAACCTGTGACTTTTTCCGCTCATGGCAAGAGTGTTCCACAATGCAGATATTCCTGGAATTTCGCTACCTTTCTTCCCATAGTCTTGTTTGGAAGAAGGTTTCCAAAATAAGACAAAGTTTTTTCAGAAAGTCTTTGTGGAAAATTTCTGACTGTAGAGCAGCATCGATCAACACAAATTTCCTTGAGTTCCATGTTATAACAGTCTAAAAGCAAATATGTTTCCTCATTATTTAGCGGGTTTGCTACATATCGAATATAAATTCTTTCCACATGCTGTGCTGCTGACTCCTGTACCATTCAGAAATGCACAGTTCTCAGATCCTGGGAGGCTGAACCTGTCAAACGATAAAGAAACAGAATGATTTTGAGTTCATTATTTCCATTCAGTTACATGAAAATGAACTTTGCGAGGGTAGCGTCAGATTTTTTTTTTTTTTTTTTTTTTTGCTTGATAGGAGATCATGAAGCAAGTCATCTGGTCAAGTGACCATAAACCAATTTGTAGAGACAGTAGACAAGAATTGCAAGAAAAGGTCTGTGGAAGGAAGATAAAAAGGTAAGAGCAAAGTGTTCCATTTATCTGGTTGGCATGCCACCAGAGGAGTGACTCTTGGTTGTTTCTCAGTTAAACTCCTGGAGAAATAATTCCCAGAAAGTATACACATTCAACAATCAGGCATACAACTTAAGAGGGTGGGTGGTCCCTGAAGCCAATCTGTGTGTAAAGTACCATAGGACACATATTAAAAATGCCTTTTCTAGAAATTTAAATTTATTTTCCATATCAGTAATTATCATAAAACTTTTTAGAAGGCTAGGGTGCTTGGGTGGCTCAGTCGTTAAGCGTCTGCCTTCGGCTCAGGTCATGATCCCAGGGTCCTGGGATCCAGCCCTGCATGGGGCTCCCTGCTCCGCGGGAAGCCTGCTCCCCCCTCCTGCTCCCCCTGCTTGTGTTCCCTCTCTCACTGTGTCTCTCTCTGTCAAATAAATAAATAAATAAATAAAATCTTAAAAAAAAAACCTATTTTTTTTTTAAGATTTTATTTATTTATTTGAGACAGAGAGAATGAGAGAGAGAGAGCACATGAGAGGGGGGAGGGTCAGAGGGAGAAGCAGACTCCCTGCTGAGCAGGGAGCCCGATGCGGGACTCGATCCAGGGACTCCAGGATCATGACCTGAGCCGAAGGCAGTCGCTTAACCAACTGAGCCACCCAGGCGCCCCAAAAAAACTATTTAGAAGGCTAGAAATTTATTCAGTTCTGAGTTTTCAGATGGCAAAGATTAATACTAACTATATAAAATGTCCTTCAAACTTCAAAATGTACATCAATTACAGGTAATAAAGTCAACATCTTCCATTCTGGGGCAAGTTTTCTGTCAGGTTCATAGAAGCCTCTAATTTGCTATTAGAAATATTGTGCTTTATCCTTGTGGGGATGACAACTGGGAAAGCGTAAAAGGGAATTATTTTCTAAAAAGTCAGCTTATCAGGAAAATATATATATGAGATTGGCAATGTTGGATTTTTCTTTTTGCATCATCGTAATTATTTCTGGAATATGTCTGAGTCTATCACTCACACTAAAATTTGCTGAGATAAAATTACTAGAAGCATTTATTGTATGACTTCCAAGTAGGTAAAAGGAAAAAATGGCAATATTAAAACCCTTCTTTAAAGAATGTGAAAGAGTATAAGCATACATAACAGATTGATAAAGCTCTGCTCATAAAGGGCACAACCATCATATACAACAGTGCTTTGAAAGGAAAATGGCTTCCCTGAGCTGCCATTCTGGGGAGGATAAAGAGACATCTTGCAACTTACCAGTTGTTAAATTCTTTGCCATCTGACCATTTCCATGTCTGACCATCTTCAGTTTTCAGCCCAATCCAATGATTAGTTATACCCACATACTGTTTTAAAAAGCTCTTGAAGAAAGCACAAAGGAGGTGTGTGTTAAACAACACCTCTGGGTAAGTACATAATTAATCCTATTTTTCAGAAGCTGCAATTCAAGGCATGATATCTAAGCTGATCACTTATTAGCTCTATTTAGGACAAGCTCATTTGTATTTTTGGCCTTTGACATTAAGTAATCAAGGCAAATTTACAAGATTAAACTGAACCCTGATTGGGACCTCAGACTGATCAAAGGGCTTTCTGTAACTAAATTTTCCCACAAGGGAGATAGGCACAATGTCTTCACTTAGCAGGAGACAGAAAGAAATCACAGATTATCTATATTAAAAAATAGCAATATTTTATGAAATTGTTTTTGAATACTATCTTACCATGTCCTTTTCAGAATCAATGAACGCAAGAGTAGCACCCTGTTCATAGCAAAAGTTTTGGGCCAGCATCCAGCCCCTCTTTTCAGTGGAAATAAAATAGCATTTCTTCTGGTATCCAATCCAATCATCGGAGCATGAAGAAACATGGCTATTTGATGGCAATGGGGACATATATTGGCCTGGACAATTGTATTGGCCCACTGTGAACAGGAAAGTGGTTTGTTTTAGTAACAAAAGAAAGTAAATACCCACAGCATGCAAAATCAGTTCAGGAGGTGCTGAGCAGTGCTAGGTGACAACCTTATATAATCTCCTGTTGTGCCTAATCATTATTGTCAGGGTATAAGAAATAAGAGGGTGTCTTTCGAGCCATAATCTCAGAAAGGGGCAGGAAAATAGAAAAATCTTGCAAGTAGTCTTCGGACTAGAAAGGGGACAGGGCATTATAAATTACAATGCAGTCAATATAACACTGTATTGGGAGATGAAGGACGGAAAAATTTACAGGGAAGTAATTCAGAATACGGAAAGATCTCTGACTAAGGATGTTTCATAAAGTTGTAAAATTTCATGTTTGTAAAGACACAAATGTATCTTGGTATTGCTATATGTTTTGAATACCATATCACAGTTGACTCTTTGGGAGATTCTAGATATATTTTAAATTATCCATAACCACCATTCTGTGCCCTTGGAGATAAAAGACAAAAGACTGATCAATTCCTGATTAATCTATGGCTTAGATACTATTTTTTCTATCAACAGTGAATGTGAAGCCCACATTTTTTTTTCTAACTAAATGTCTATTTATTTAGAATCTAAATCAGTCCCTTTCATTTCAGATTTTAAAATATGCTCAAATGTAATTTTCTCCTACAATAATTTATAAAACATAGACACTTTTAATACCTGTAAAGAAGCTCTAGAAAACTCAGAAAGCACTGTATTGATCATCTAAGGAATATGGAATTATATTTAGTATTCTTTAAGAAATCAACCATATATAATAATTGGGATAATTCTAAATTAATCAGAATTTCTCATTAATTAGACCAAGTAATCCCTGTTGATTTCAGCTGGACATGAATGCTAACAGCAGAGACTCAATGAATTCATGAAGTACAGACCCACCTGACATAGCGATGAGAGCTATGATTAAAACAGTGATGAGGACCACATTCACAACAGCACATGGGATAGGAACTTGAAGGGACCCTTCATGCTGTGTTGCAAAATGAGGGCTGGCGGCATTACCTGAAGAGAGAAAGTTGATGATGAATTTAGGCAGACTGTAGAAGTAAAAAAGGGACATTCGATATTCTCCTGAGGCATTTACATTTTAATTCTTCCTTATCTTGTTATATGAAATTTATAAGCTAATTTCCCCCAAATTTCGAGTGAATTAGGATAGTGAAACAATTCAGGAATAATAATGAAATCATAAAATATCTCCCCAATCTATGCACTTAGTAGCTACAAAAATTCTAACTATATCATAATTTTACTGTTTAAATCACAAGAACATTTATTAAATCTCTGATTATCCTAGAAGATATATAAAAGAGACATCCTAAGCACAATCCCTTTACCTCTCTGTAGTTACTGTTTAAGAGAGATGACATAAATGCAATAGATGTGGATAATGAATAAAAAATACTGAACTGATATATATAAATAGCTACAACTAGCATGACTGAAAATTTAAAAAAAAAGACTGATGGTACTTTTTGGTGAAGTTGGTACAGATGTGAAGCAATTGAAATTTTCATATATTACTCATGGGAGAGTAAAATGGAAAAATAATTTGGAAAGCTCTTTTTTTATACAATTAAATATACACCCACCCTATGATCCAGCAATTTAACTTGTACAAAACAAGAATGTTCATAGCAGCTTTATTCTTAAGAGCCAAGTCTTAGAAATAACCCACATATCCATTAATAAGAATATGGATGAACAAATTATGGTATATCTGAATACTATTCAGCAATTAAAAAAACTGATAAATGCAACAAAATGCATGAATCTCAAAAAAATGTTGAGTAAAGAAAATGCAGTTATAACTATATATTGTATATTTCCATTTATATGACATTCGAGAATTGCTGAACTATAAGTGAAATAAGTCAGACTGAGAAAGACAAATACCATATGATTTCACTCACATGTGGAATTTAAAAACAAAACAAATGAAGGAACAAACAATAAAAAGAATCAGACTTATAAATACAGAAAACAAAATGATAGTTGCCAGAGGGGAGGAGGATGAGGGAATAGGTAAGATGGGTGAAGGGGGGTGGAAGATACAGGCTTCCAGTTATGGAATGAATAAGTCATGGGGATGAAATGCACAGCGTAAGAATTATGGTCAATGATACTGTAGTAGCATTGTATGGTGACAGATAGTAGCTACATTTACGGTGAGCATAGCATAACATAAAGGGATGTAGCATTACTATGCTGTACACCAGGAAATAACATAATAATACATGTTAACTATACTTAAAAATAAAAAGAATAGTTGAACTAAACTATGGTGATAGAAATCAGAAAAGTGATTGCTTTTATGTGTGTAGGAAAAGTAATTCGACCAGAAAGAAACACAGGGGAACTTTCTAGGGTGATAGAAAATTTCAAATGTTGATTGGAGTTTTTGTTATAATTCATTAAACTGCATACTTATGATTTGTGCATCCATTGTATGTAAATTATACCTCAATTAAAAATGATACGTGGATGAAGAGTCAAATATTTGAATTTTTCAAGAGAAGTTAAAATAATAGAAGAAATACAACAATATTAACAAATGTTAGGTGGAAGTTGATTATTTCATTTACCTTCCATATAGTGCTGAAACAAAGTAAAAATTTGATTTCACCAGTAAGAAATATTTTTGTGGAATATGGATATGATGTGAATGATGATTCTTAGTTTAAAAAAAAAACTAGAAGAATGTCTGTCTTAGAATATAAATAAATAATTGAGGAAGAAGAGAAGGGGATTTTGTGTCCAGAGTTTGAATTTGATTTTTGCTAGGATGAGCTCTCGAGATTTTAAAAATCTAGCCTCACAAGAAATCTGTATTTCCCTGTTATGTTCTCAAAACCTGAAATGTAAAATGGCCACTTGCATGATATTAGAGTTTACCATGCAAAATAGCCTCAAATGCAAACGTATCTTGTTTTTCAATGTGTATGACTTTCATAATTAAAAGGATGTTAACAGAGAACATATCTTGAAATTTTTGTATTTCTATTCCTTGAAACATTTCTCTAAAGTCAAACTGAACAAAGACGTGTGCTTTCTTTCATTGTTTACTGGTTGCCAACATCAGCTTTTGCTGCTGGGGATTGTTTTTCCCAGCGGAGGTCTGCACTCAGATTTTGCAAGAGAAGCCTTTACTGAGCTCGTATCTAGTTCTATTTCTCACAGCTTCTCAAAGCAAGTCTTCTTTTTTTCACCAGTAGATCCCCGGAAGCAGCCTTTGGTAGGTAGGGTGGTGAGTTCAGAGCTCTCTGTCTAGTTTCACTTCTTCCCATGTGAGAGTCAATCTTGCCACTTAGACTCAATGAAGCAACAGTTCTGGTTCCTTAGCAAACACTAACTCATCCAGATAGCTCATGGACTCAGAGCCTAGCTCAGTCTATTGGCTTATCCAGTGGGCAAACTGTGGAGATAATTCTCAGACTGTACATTTGTTTTCCATTGGTGAGGGCTATTGTTACTCACAGTTTGATTTATCACCTAGGTGACAAAACACTCCCCCAACAGCATACTCCGCTCTGATTATGGGCCTTGTTCATTAATGAAGAAACTGAAAATAAATCCACAATTATATACTGAGACATCCAAAGGTGATGCCCAAGGATTGTTCATACTAATAAAGCAACCACAAGGGCAGCATAAACTAAACATTCAACAGAAAATTGGATGAACTCAGAAAAAGCTGAGGATTCCTGAATTAGGTCCTTCTTCTTTCAACTATGCTCTCTACTTACTGAGTAGTTTTATCATTATATACATTTCTTCTTTTCAGCAGCTCAACTGGGCCATAAAAGTATGGTTACCTAGCCACCAGAAATCTGTGTGGCATGCACTTGTTATCTGCACTTGATTTTGTGTTCTTAGGTGAAAGATGGGTTTATCAGAAGTGACTGATACCTTTTTAACGTAAACCAGTCTAATAGACACACACTCAGAAAACAATCCCTTCCTCCAGATTGTTCAGCTCTGCTGTTCATAACACACCCCTTTATTACTGGATAACTTTGTTTATAAGTAAATTGTCCCTCCCACATGCTAGTGTTTTGGAGCACCTCATTAATTAGAGAGGAAGAGGGATATATGGAAAAACTCAAGAAAACCTCACAGAAACACATTATAGGAAAAACAATGGGAGCATCCTAGTAATAGGAAATAGAATAGGTCTGTGGACAGAATACATAAATAGAAGAGAGGAAAAGGTAAATAGCTAAGATGACCATATATTGATGTATTTTGATGAAAAACAAAAGAAAGGAAGAACCATGTATGATTCATGTAGAATTTGAAGCCTGTGATTGAAAGGGGGAATCAGAATGATGAAATGAAGAGTTCCATGAAGAGTAGAGAAGTAGAAGTTCATATTTTCAAGAATTTTTCATGACATTCTCCTAAGAAATTACCTCCAGGCCTGGTAAATGTTCAGATATGTTCAGATACAGCTATTCTTTCAAAGTTTGGAAACCTTCATTCCCAGCAACTGGAGGATGCTGTCATGAGAACACAAGCTGAAGCAAACAGAAAGCATACAAAGACACAGGTGAAGACAATAAAGAATGTAATTCATTATGGGGAAAACAGAATTGCTATAAAGAGAGGCAATGCATCCCGAAGCCTGTACAGATGGATACGGAAAAACGGTGGTGAATGCACTGGGCCAGTGCAGGGAGTTTTCTAGTTAAATCTGAAGAATTGATATCATATAAACTGAAACAAAAAACAGATCTCTAACGATCTTCAGAAATCCACCTTTGTGGTTTCCTCTCAAGTCTCAGGTATCCTGTCTTCTCATGGATAGAGAAATATTTACTTGTTCTCATTTTCTCCTTTACCTGGACTGAAGTAAAATGTAATCAAGTGTTTCTAAGACAAAGGCTCATTTTTTAAAATACTGCTAATATCAGAGGATAGAGAGATAGAAGATAGATGATAGATAGAAAGATGATAGATAGATGTGTGTGTGAGAGAGAGAGAGAAAGAGAGAGATGATAGGTAGATGTGTGTGAGAGAAAGATAGAGTTTTGTTACCAGTATATAACAAAGGTCTGACTTACCTTGTTGTCCACCCTCTGGATGCAAGGAGCTGTTCTCTGTTATGGAACAATGTTCAGAATTCATCTTTGTTCTAGTGAAGATTCCCTGGCTAATCCCAGGTCAAGCTAATCTATAGCAAAATTCTTTGTCAAAGCTCTTGTTCAGTCTCTGAGTCTGTGGGGTATCTCAGCGTTTATATTCGGTTGTATTGTCTCCACCCCCTTCCTCCTGCCTCCTAACCACTCAACTTCATCAGTTCTCTTTAATTTATGCTCCAGCAGCCCAGACAATTTACAATGTGTTATTGCGGTGAGCTGTGGGTTTTCCCTGTTGTCTGAAATGTGCTTTCTCACAACTGTAGGTGTAGCATGAAGAGACAAGCGGGATTTTCCCAGAATCTGAGACATCTTTCTTTAAATTTGTGAAAAACACAAATAACTTAGGAGACAGCATATTTAAGTAAAGAATGAAAAGTTCGGGATTCCTAACTTTGAGGTGGAAATAATTTAGAGAGTAATATTTCCCTTAGAACCTCATTCATTTATTTAACAACTAATATTTATTGAGCATGCACTTTGAACCTGACACTGTTTGGGGCTAGAGAGTTTACTGTTAAATAAGAATTTTAAGATCTCTGTCCTTATGGATCTCTCTCCACTCTGGAAGAATTTTACTTAGGAAGCTATACACTGGCTGTTGGAAGGGTATCATTCACTTCTTTCCTGGGGACTAGTTCTTTTAAGGTATCATTTAGTACGTACTTGTTTTAAGGAAATAGAAACCTTGTGGTCTGGAACTTCCTTTCTATGTTCTAAAATTGTTTATCTTAAATTATCTTTCATTTATCTCTTGTTAATTTTTTGGTCATATTTTACTTTCGTATAGATTGCCCTAATTTCTCCTAATATCTTATTCTTCTCTAAATTTCCCCTATTTTAGATTATTTTCCTGTATCCCTGAGGTGTCAGACATTTGGAGTATGATTATTATAAAAAACATATTACCATGGTATCAATACCATCCCAGTGAGCTAGGAAGGCAGAATGTCTGTGTATGGGGATTTAAGGAGGGGATCAAAATACCACTCTGGTTACCAATCTTTCTGCCATAATTTTTATCATTAGTATCACCTCTTTAAAGACTATGTGTTTTCAGAATAAAACATTTGTGGAAATATTATGCCTAGGTAGGTTCAGAATTATCATCTACCATAGCTTTGTTGGGCCAACATATTTATTTGTTAAGCTAAGACATGAAGAGGTGCATGTTGGTCTTAAGGGCTGTCTGCTTCCACTCCACTTTTTCAGTCAATTTCCTACTATGTTTTCCACATAACAGCAAGAAGGGTTGTTTTACAATTAAGTCATATCACTTTGGTGAGATGTTCATGCCCCCCCTTTACCCTCAAAGGCTTCTTTTCAAAATTACCATAAAATCCAAAGACCTTCTTATAGTTGAGAAGGTCCATGATCTGACCCCTGGCTACCTCTCCGGCCATTTTCCCAATTAGTCACTGTCTTCTCCAGCTGTAACCTCTGTTATACCACAAAAATGTCAAGCATACCCCCACTACAGAATCTTTGTATTTTCTCTAAAAGGTTCTTCTTCCACCTCCTTGCAAGTCTTGGTCTCCCTTCAACTCATTTTATTCACTATTCAACCGTGATCTGCCCAGGAAGGTCTTCACTTACCTTCTTTATGTAAAAAGAATCTCATGCTCTATGCCACCATATACCTTTATCTTTCTTTATATCACTTGGTGATATCTGATATCATACCATTGTTTATTGTCTACTTTCCTTACTAGACTGTAAGCTGCTTGGGGGCAAGAACTTTTTCTGGCTTGCCCCTTCTGTGCCTCTAACACCTGACATAGTAACTGGAAACTGGTATGTAGGCAGTACATACAGTACATACTTGTTGAATGCATGAATAAATAAATATGAACTAATGAAAGAATATGTATAAAAAACAAAAAGTTTTAAACTACAGCGTGTTATTCGAGGAGGTGTGTGGGCTTGTAGATTACCACTGGATAGCAAGTGCACACTTGAATATTGTGGATGAGTGACGGAAGGGTCAAGTTGGGTACTTAAGGGAAACAGCTGATCCTTTTGCTAATTTCTTTGGGTGAAAGCAACTTAGATCAGATCGTCTGTTTATTTTTCTAAACTTGGGAGATCTGAGTTAATGTCCACATTCTGATACTAATTACATACCCTATAATGTGAAGAATGCATGGGATTGAGAGAGTATAGGAAAAGCAAGAGGGACTTAATTCCTGTAAGGCCACAGGTCTGAAGCAAAAGTCTGAGGTTAAAAGTTTCCATAATCTTAGAGACAAATACCTCCTGGGAAAGCAAACAAATGAGAGATAACAGCTGTTAGGGATTAATGGTCGTCTGGGCAAAATTAGAAGTCACAATTTAAAGTCTGCTGTACAAGTATTTATACGTTCCAGGAGCCCTAGAAGAATGTCGACCATGGAGAAAGGCATCCTGTAATTGTCTCATGTCCACTGAAAAGTAACGACCAAAGATAATGACCGTGGGACTGAAGGACGCTTCCTCACTCCCAGCCCCTCGCCCTTTGGAAGAGTGACTTTATAAGCCTTGCACACTACCCCTTTGGGGAGCAACATTCCTCTTTCTTGTTGATTCCCTTGTATACAATCTATCTCTCATAAACTCTGCCTGGCTTTCTTTCTCTTGCGTTCAGTGTTCATTTCTATGACATTAAGGCTCAAGAACGGTCCCGGGGGTCCAGTAACTGGATAATATAGCAGTTTTAAATCTGCAACAGTATTTGAACTCTTCTAAGTCTGTGGGGTATAAAGAGAGAGAAAGAAAATATCTTTACGCACACCGATAATCCTTGCCGTGTGTGTTCTCCATATGCCAAGCAGTTTTCAATAGCTCATTGAACTATCCTAGAAATCGTGGTCCGGTTTAACCACTTACTAATGTGACTTTTCCCCTCTGATGACTCCCATATTCGTGTGAAAAACATAACTTTCTTAGTTGGACACCAACTATTTTTGAAATTATATATTCCAGAACAGTTAGGCTAATTAACATTATTTAAAAAGTATAGATTTTACAGACAAATAATCATTTCCCACAATTTTCCTTCTTATTCCCTGTAAGTCTGCTATCTGATTTTCTTTTCGTTCCTTGAAAAATTAAACTTATTTTAATTTTATGGAGGGTGTTCTTGCTCTTGTTCTCTCTGCTTTCAGATTTTCCATGGCTGACACTTTCTTCTTATTTATGTTACCTCACATGTCACCCTCTCAGTAAGACCTTCCCTAATCCCCTGTATAAATTACCTCCCATTGGCCACAATTTATTACCTCACTCTCTTATTAAATATATCCTCATCTGAAATTTTGTAGCTCATTAGATATCTGCATATCTATATAGTTTTAAAAATTATCATTATTGGGGCATCTGGGTGGCTCAGTTGGTTAAGGTTAAGCATCTGACTCTTGATTTTGGCTCAGGTCATGGTCTCAGGGTTGTGAGATCGAACCCCACATCTGGCTCTGTGCTCAGTGGGGAGCCTGTTTAAGATTCTCTCCTTCTCCCTCTGTCCCTCCCTGCTCACACACTCTTTCTCTCTCTCAAAAAAATTATCATTATTATTATTATTTGCCTTACTAGAAAGTAACATCTTTAAGAGCAGGGGCATGGCCAACTTATTCAACAACGAATCTCTAGCATATAATAAATGCCAAGAACATAGAAGGAGTTCAATAAATATTTATTGGGTAGATACATGACAGAATGTATTTGAATATCAGCTCAAGTGTTTGTTAACTGTGCGGATCCACTGAGCTTTGGCTTTGTTATCTGTAAATTAAAAATATTAGCATCCAACTTATAAAGTTTTGTGAAGAAAAAATTATACACTAGAAAATTAGTGTTCTACTATGGTGTTTGGTATATATGAGGCATTTAATGATGTATAAAGGAATCAGTTTGACATAAGTCATAAAAAGGGAAAGATTTGCATTTGATGTAGGATATAAAACTGAGAAGCCACAGCATTCTTGCTGCTATGATGTAATGTGGCTCTTGTCTGTCTACGATAGAGACAGGGGAGGCCGCTATTTCTTAGGTCCACCTCTGAGAGTGCCCATGACACTAAGACACTGGCCTGTGTGCTCAAGTCTTCTTGGGAATGGATATTATATGTATATATTTATATATATTTTGTATTTATAAACACATGCATATATATGTGACATCTATTATATACTTTGAATATGTAATATATATTATATATGCAGACCATTGGGCACAAAAAATGATAATGAGATCTTATTTTAAGAAATTAAATATCTGGAGGTGTCTGTGTGGTGCAGTCAGTTAAGCGTCCAACTCTTGGTTTTGGCTCAGGTCATGATCTCAGGGTTTTGAGATCAAGCCCCATGTGGGGCTTCGTGCTCAGTCTGGAGTCCACTTGAGATTCTCTCTCTCCCTCTGCCCCTCCCACTCATGCTCTCTCTCTCTCTCTCAAATAAATAAATCTTTAAAAAAGGAAATAAATCTGTAAACATTATAACATTGACCAAAATCTGTTACCCTTTTCTGAAATCATTTTTCTCTGTTTTTATGGGAGGAGCCAAAGTATTCTGTTGAAATCAATACTTGTATAGATGGGAGTAGGCAGCCTCCACAAACATAAAAACCAGCCCAATTCCTGAGAACATGTGTCATCAGCAGGGCTTCTAGGTATCCACTGCACCTCCTGCTATTCAGGTCCTTTACAATAACCTGAACTTCACTGCTGCAAAATTAATATTTTCCCATGAATCCTCCTCTGCTTCCTTATTCTTTTTAAGTGTAAGAAATCTCCCATAGATTTGAGAAAGCAATCAATTGAGATTCATATAAAGCAGTGGAAGAACAATGAATGGGGTTTGCCCAGCACAGTTCTGGTTGACACTTGTCCTGATGTCATTTCACTTGCCAGAGTGTCTTACTATATACAGTAAATTATACGCTCATATTACTAATCAGTACTGTTAAATCAAAGAAAGGTGTCTATACATGTGGAATTAGAGTAAGTAGGACAAAGCAAAGTGTAGAGTGTCAGGATGCGGTGTGGGAGAGATTTTGGGGTCAGGTTTTTCAGTTGCCCCTTATTCATCTAAATATGGAAGCAAGCTTCCTTTGTGGTCAGCCCTGATGGATTCAATTCTCTGAAGCAAGGAAACGCATGAAGAAAACTAAAGAAACAAAACTAGTGCAACTACACTTTTTTTCAATCTCCTTGTAAAATACACATAACTATAACTATAACAACTATAACTATAACTATGTATATGTAGCTTTCAATTCTTTCAGAGATGGTGTATGTCTTATTTCATACATAACATATCAAAAAATTGAAGGACATCCACAGGGCAGAGATTATCATTAACATTTCGTAGTTCATTTGAGAAAACTGAGGCTTAGAGAAATTAGTGTCTGGATAAATTTGGAAGAAGCCACTCAGGACACCAGAAGTCAGTGCAGCTCTTGACCATATATGAAGAATCCGGGGCAAGGTCGCAGAAAGGAAATGAAGTAATATGAGCTAGATGCAAAGTGATGCGGAGAAGACAGGATATACAATCCTTATCAGACAGCAGCTCAGCAGGATGCTTTTAGTAGCTCATGTTCACAGGGACCGCAAACTTCCGACCTAAGACAGTTTCCGGAGACAAAGTGTTCATAATTTTTTTTCCTGAAACTTCTTTTTTCTTTCAATGGGTGAATTAGGTTTCTGAATGGCTTTTAATCTTGGAAATCAAAACTTCAGTTTTTAATGTTTTGTCTCAAATACAATATATATTACATATTCAAATTGGTAAAATTTATTTTTAAATCACAGGTGTGCATGTGCTTTCTAATTGCTTACTGTAAAGGGTCAATACAGGTAACCATGAGTAAGTGGGGGAATTTCCAGTTCGAAACACTTTCCAATCTTCTCTGCTCTCTGAATTTACTCTTTGAACTTTCTAATTTTCCTCTTTGGTGGACTATCTACTAAAAACCAGAAATGAGTTGGTTTGGAAAATATGAACTGTTATATTTCTTCTCCCTGACTTGAAACAGTGAAGGTTAAATACAGAGTTCACATATACGTAAACTTGGACTCTGAAAAATTTGACTATTTTTGAAAGTAAAAGATGTAAAAGAACTCTCATAACCATATCTTAGTACTTTACAGAAATTAGTCCCAGGCTTCTTACACGTAGAGAACATTTTGGGGGAATATTCTCAAAGACAATAGTGTGGAAATGGCAAATGTAACATAGAAATTTGAGGCAGGCCTGGGCCTGAGCCACTAAATGATTAAAATGTGTCCATTTTGGGGCACCTGGCTGGCTCAGTCACAGTTGAGTGGTGGATTCTTGATTTTGGCTCAGGTTGTGATCTTGTGTTCCTGAAATCAAGCCCCCAGACGCTGCTCAGTGGGGAGTGTGCTGGGGATTCTTTCCCTCTGTCCCTCCCCCAACTTGTGCTCACACTCTCTCAATAAATAAATAAATCTTTAGAACATAAGAAACCACATTTTAGAAAAATAAAATAAATAAAATATATCCATTTGTATTTGAATCTTGGTAGATGCACAATGAATTTGAACAGAACTGCTTATCACAACTCCTGTAGATCTCTTTGCACTTACTTATATACTGAGAGAAAAACCTGCAGGTAGAAAACTTTCAGGAATTGTTACCATTCTTTTGCCTAATCAATGTGAAGTTTAAATGCATTAAAATATTTCTTTAAAGATTTATTTATTTTAGAGAGAGTATACATGAGTGGAGGAGGGGCGGAGGGAGAGACTCTTCAGGCAGATTCCGCCGGAGCCCTATTTGGGAATCAAACTCATGACCCATGAGATCATGACCAGAGCCAAAAGCAAGAGTTGGTAGCTTAAGTGACTGAGCCACCCAGACACCCCTAATGCACGAAAATATTTCTGATGGATTGTATTGGTCTTTACTGAGGCAAGATGTTAGGAAAGGAAAATGGAGACCCCTAAAAGGAATTTGCCAAAAGTAGGAGAGGTCAAGGCAGTCATGAAAATTCATAATAGTGTATTATGAATAATTTTAGGCTAGCATACTTGACAATGTAAGTAAAATAGACACATCCCAGACAAACACCTTTTCCAAAATTGGAACAAGAAGAAATGTTTAAAACATAGCATAGTTTTATAAATATTAAATAAATTGAATCCATAACTAAATATATCCTTTTGGGAAAGAACTAAAACATGAGAACAAACCAACAAAAACGCCATACCCAGATAATTTTATGTTCCAGTTTATCAAACATATAAGGAAGAAATAAGAAATAAGAAATTACAAATTCTTTCAAAGAAGATAAAAAGATCTGGTCAGTAAAACACTGTAATCAAAACCAGACCAGCCAGTCTTATTCATGAAGATAAATGAATAATTTTTAAAAATAAGTTTAGAAAATTGAACTCAGCAATATATAAAACAATATACCACAACAATATTGGTTTTTTTAATTATTATGTTATGTTAATCACCATACATTACATTATTAGTTTTTGATGTAGTGTTCCATGATTCATTCTTTGCATATAACACCCAGTGCTCCATGCAGAATGTGCCCTCCTTAATACCCATCACCAGGTTAATCCATCCCCCCACCCCCTCCCCTCTGGAAACCTCAGTTTGTTTTTCAGAGTCCATAGTCTCTCGTGGTTTATCTCCCCCTTCGATTCCCCCCCTTCATTCTTCCCCTCCTGCTATCTTCTTCCTTTTTTTTTTTTTAACATATAATGTATTATTTGTTTCAGAGGTACAGGTCTGTGATTCATCAGTCTTACACAGTTCACAGTGCTCACCATAGCACATACCCTCCCCAGTGTCTATCACCCAGCCACCCCATGCCTGCCACCCCCCCACTCCAGCAATGCTCAGTTTGTTTCCTGAGATTAAGAATTCCTCATATCAGTGAGATCATATGATACATGACTTTCTCTGATTGACTTATTTTGCTCAGCATAATTTGCTATTGTTTCTCCAGCTCCTTTAGGTGTAGGGTTAGGTTGTGTACTTGAGACCTTTCTTGTTTCTTGAGAAAGGCTTGTATTGCTATATACTTTCCTCTTAGGACTGCCTTTGCTGCATCCCAAAGATTTTGATCAGTTGTGTTTTCCTTTTCATTGGTTTCCATGAATTTTTTTAATTCTTCTTTAATTTCCTGGTTGACCCATTCATTCTTCAGTAGGATGCTCTTTAGCCTCCATGTATTTGAGTTCTTTCCGACTTTCCTCTTGTGATTGAGTTCTAGTTTCAAAGCATTGTGGTCTGAAAATAGGCAGGGAATGATCCCAATCTTTTGGTACTGGTTGAGACCTGATTTATGACCTAGGATGTGATCTATTCTGGAGAATGTTCCATGGGCACTAGAGAAGAATGTGTATTCTGTTGCTTTGGGATGGAATGTTCTGAATATGCCTGTGAAGTCCATTTGGTCCAGTGTGTCATTTAAAGTCTTTATTTCCTTGTTGATCTTTTGCTTAGACGATCTGTCCATTTCAGTGAGGGGGGTGTTAAAGTCCCCCACTATTATTGTATTGTTGTCGATGTGTTTCTTTGCTTTTGTTATTAATTGCCTTATATAATTGGCTGCTCCCATGTTAGGGGCATAGATATTTACAATTGTTAGATCTTCTTGTTGGATAGACCCTTTAAGTAGGATATAGTGTCCTTCCTCCTCTCTTATTACAGTCTTCGGTTTAAAATCTATTTTGTCTGATATAAGGATTGCCACCCCAGCTTTCTTTTCATGTCCATTAGCATGGTAAATGGTTTTCCACCCCCTCACTTTCAATCTGGAGGTGTCTTTGGTTCTAAAATGAGCCTCTTGCAGACAGCATATCGATGGGTCTTGTTTTTTAATCCAGTCTGATAGCCTGTGTCTTTTGATTGGGGTATTTAGCCCATTTACATTCAGGGTAACTATTGAAAGATAGGAATTTAGTGCCATTGTATTGCCTGTAAGGTGACTGTTACTGTATATTGTCTGTGTTCCTTTCTCGTCTCTGTTGCTTTTAGGGTCTCTCTTTGCTTAGAGGACCCCTTTCAAGATTTCTTGTAGGGCTGGTTTTGTGTTTGTAAATTCTTTTAGTTTTTGTTTGTCCTGGAAGCTTTTTATCTCTCCTTCCATTTTCAATGACAGCCTAGCTGGATATAGTATTCTTGGCTGCATATTTTTCTCATTTAGTGCTCTGAATATATCCTGCCAGTCCTTTCTGGCCTGCCAGGTCTCTGTGGATAGGTCTGTTGCCAGTCTAATGTTTCTACCATTGTAGGTTACATATCTCTTCTCCCGAGCTGCTTTCAGGGTTTTCTCTTTGTCTATGAGACTCGTAAGTTTTACTATTAGATGTCGGGGTGTTGACCTATTTTTATTGATTTTGAGAGGGGTTCTCTGTGCTTCCTGGATTTTGATGCCTGTTTCCTTCCCCAAATTAGGGAAGTTTTCTGCTATAATTTGCTCCATTATACCTTCTGCCCCCCTCTCTCTTTCTTCTTCTTCTGGGATCCCAATTATTCTGATGTTGTTTCTTCTTATGGTATCGCTTATCTCTCGAATTCTGCCCTCGTGATCCAGTAGTTATTTATCTCTCTTTTTCTCAGCTTTTTTATTTTCCTTCATTTGGTCTTCTATATCACTGATTCTCTCTTCTGCCTCATTTATCATAGCAGTTAGTGCCCCCATATTTGATTGCACCTCATTAATAGCCTTTTTGATTTTGACTTGGTTAGATTTTAGTTCTTTTACTTCTCCAGAAAGGGTTTCTCTAATATCTTCCATGCTTTTCTCAAGCCCAGCTAGTATCTTTAAAGTGATGATTCTGAACTCTAGTTCTGACATCATACTAATGTCCGTATTGAGTAGGTCCCTGGCACTCGGTACTACCTCTTGTTCTTTTTGTTGAGGTGATTTTTTCCATCTTGTCATTTTGTGCAGAGGAGAATAGATTAATGAGAGAACAAAATGCTAGCAGAGTAACAACGTCCCCAGAAAATATACTCTAAACAAATCAGAAAAGACCTTCCAGAATGTGGTCGCTTTTCTGTTCAGAGAGTTGTTGCTCTTCTTTTCTTCGATCTCCTGTTGAGTTTGTAGGTGTTCAGAATGGTTTGATCCCTATCCAGCTCAATTCCTGAGAGGAGACGAAATCCAGGTCTCCTACTCCTCCGCCATCTTGCTCCGCCCACTCTCTTTTCAATTTTTTGATGTAGAATGTTAGATCATTGATTTCAGACTTTCTTTTATAATGAAAGCATTTAGTGCTATAAATTCCCCTCTCACCACTGCCTTCGCTTAATTAGCCCACAGATACTGATAGATTGTATTTATTCAGTCCAGTATCTTTTCCCAATTTTCCTTGAGACTTCCTATTTGATCCATGGATGATTTGGAAACATGTTGTTTCATTTACAAGTATCTGGAGATTTTCTTATTGTCTTTGTTTTCAATATCTAGTTTGATTCCATTGAGGTCAGACCAAATTCTTTGTATTATTTCCATATTTTTCAATTTGCTGAAGTTTGTTTAATTGTCCAGGATACAGTCTACCTTGATATATGTTTATCAGGCTTTTGAAAAGAATGTTCTCCTCTTGTTAGGTTGAGTGTTATATAAGTGTCTATTAGATCTTGTTGGCTGATGGTGGGGTTGAGTCTTTCTATATTATTATTTACTTTATGTTTATTCTACCAATTGTTGAAAGAGAAGTGTTAACATCTTCTACTATGATTGCATATATGCTTTCATCTCTTTTTGTTTCTGTAAGTTTTTGCTTCATGTATTTCACAGCTCTATTTTTGCTGCATTCGTGTTTAAGATTCTGTGTCTTCTTGGTGAGTGAAATTTTATAATTAACTTCACTCTTCATTTCTGGTAATGATTTTTTTTTAAATTTCTAAGTCTATATTACTTGTTATTAAATATTAAATAGGCACTCTTACTCTTCTTTTTTTTAAAGTTTTATTTATTTGAGAGAGAAATTGAGCACAAGCAGGGGGAGAGGTAGAGGGAGAGGCAGAGAATCCCATGCAGACTCCATGCTGAGTGGGGAGCCTGACTCAGGGCTTGATCTCACAGCCCATGAGATCATGACCTGAATCAAAATCAAGAGCTGGCCACTTAACCAACTGAGCCACCAAAGTGTCCTCCTGTTCTCCTTTGATTAAAGTTTCTGTAATAGGTCTCTTTCTACACTTCTTCTTTCAACCTATGTACAACATTATAATTAAAATTAATTTATTTTTTACAGCATATTTGTGTCAGATTATTTAATCCACTCTGTCAATCTGTATTTCTTAAGTGTTATATTTAGACCATTTACATTCAGTGTAATTATTGATACGTTAGGGCTTAACTTTGCCACTTTATTTTTTGATATGTGTCTGTTCTCTGTTTTATGTTTTTCTGTTTTCTTTTCTCTATCTGCTTGAACATTCTTTTTAGAGTTGCCTTTTGATTTCTCTATACTATTTTGAATGTATGTCTTTTATAGCTTTTTTAGTGATTGCTCTAGGTATCACATTTTATATACATAACTTATCACAGTCTACCAGTGTTGGCATACCAATTTGAATGAGGTGTAGAAAACTTAAGTCTCTTTATTACTCTTTGTCCTCCCCCTATTAAATATAATTTAAAAATATTTCCTGTAAATACATTTAGTACCACATCAATCATGAAATGACTTGGAAAACACAGGATGAGAAGTCAAGTCTATCGTATTTACCCATATTTTCGCTCTTACTATGTTCTTTCTTCCTGCCTTATGTTCAAGTGTTCCTCTTGAAATGTTACCTTTCTATTTAGAGAACTTTCTTTAACTGTTATTCCTTTAACTATTCTTTCTTTAACTACTCCACCCCACTTAGGATGGGTCTGTTGGTGACAAATTCAAAGTTCACCTTCAACAGAGGATGTCCAGATTTCCCACTCTGTCCTGAAGGATATTTTCATTAGGTATAGGATTCTGAATTTTCAGTCCTTTATTTCAGCACTTGGAAAATGTAATGGTACTCCCATATCCTGTCATTCAGTTTTTCTTCTTTATAGGTAAGCTTTTGTTTCTGTTTCATTACTTTCAAAATTTTATTTTTGTCTTACTTTTCAGAAGTTTGACTATGATGTGTCTTGCCATGGATTTCTTTGTATTTGCCCTTTTTCAAGGTTTGCCCACCTTCTTAAATATGAAACTTTCTATCTTCTGCTAAATTTGACATTTCAGCTTTTAATTTTTAGAATAAATTTTTAGCTCTACCCTTTCTCCTCTCTTTCTGGAACTCTAATGATATGAATGCTACACCCTTTGTTATGGTCCCACAGATCTCTGAGGCTTTGTTCAGTTTCTTTTTTTCTCCTCCCTAGTGTATTTTCTCTCTATTGTTCAGTTTAATTTCTATTTTTCTATCTTTAAGTTCACTGACTTTTTCCCTCTGTCCCTTGCATTCTGCTGTTGATCCTATTTATTCATTTAAACAAAAAAAAATTTTTTTGGTTACTTTAATATCAGGTTCTTAAATTTCCATTTGGTTCTGCTTTATATCTTGTACTTATTTGCTGAGGCATCCCACTTATTCATTTGTTTCAAATGTGTCCATAATCACTTGTTGAAGACTTTATATGGTGGTTATCTTAAAATTTTTGTCAGATAATTCTAATATCTAACAACTCTAAGATTATTTCCTCTTATCATAGTGATTGTATCTATTGTCTTCTCTCATGCAAAAATCAATACACAAAAATCTATTGCATTTCTTTACACTAATAATGAATATTGGAAAAATATTAAGAAAACAATACTATGTACAATTGTACCAAAAAGAATAAAAACCTAAGAATAAATTTAAACAAGGAGGTGAAAAACCTGTATATTGAAAACTACAAGAAAAAACTTGTATATTGAAAACTACAAGGTATAAATGGAAGAAATTGAAGAAGTCTTGAATAAATAGAAAAATATTTGTACTCATGGATTGGAAGAATTAATATCATTAGAATGTCTTTACTGCCTAAAGCTATCTATAGATTCAATGCAGTTCCTATCAAAGTTCCAGCTGTTTTTCACAGAAATAGAACAAATTATCCTAAAATTTGTGTGGAACCACAGAAGACCTTGAATAGTCAAAGCAATCTTTAGGAAAAACAGACAAGTTTTTGGCCACTTCATTTAAGTTGTTGAATTTGTTGGTTTATTGTATGATTATATGCTTTTATTATCCTTTTAATGTCAACATTCTAAATATTCAACCTGTTACTTCTTAGACACTGAGATTCCTCTTTAGGATGGTTTATGTCAATTCAGTCTTCATCTTTAATAAATTTGAGCTTGCATTCCAATAAAAACAAGAGTGACTTTAGTTGCAAGAAACAACAAAAACCATGTGTCAGTTGACTAAAACAATTAGGAATCACTGTCTCCTGAAAAAAGAAAGTCAGAGGTAAAGTATCAATCATTTGGATGTACATAGCAGGTAACTTGACTCAAGATGGCTTAAACATTATCTGGTGGTAGCTTCAGAGATAGTAATTTCAAGAGTTCAAGGATCTTTCTATCTTGTCTGTCTATCTTTCTATCTTGCTATTTTTGTTTATTAGTTGGAATTATTTTCACCAATGGTCACAAAATTCCAAGAATCCCATACAGACACAAGGGCAACCAGTGAAGAAGAGGATATATATATATTCTCTAATATCTGATCTTTTGCTTATGCTTCTGGAATGAAGTGAAAGTGGTCTGTCAGTGAGAGTGTACTAGAAGTTATAAGTATTTCTGTTTTCCCTGGTCTGCTCAAATTCTCACAGCATTCAGGTTATTGTTATTGACATATCCTTTGAAATTACCTTCTTTTCCAAGTCTTCCTAGTTCTTAATCTTCTTCCTGCCTGGAGATAACCCCCATTCAAGTTATCAGCATTATTTCTTCTTGGGCTTTTTACACTGGTACCAGAATCTTTAGTAATTTCAAAGTTCTAGACTAGATGCAATATATTTCTGAAAAAGTTTATTTTAGATAATCTGTCCAATTCCTCTTTATCAGGGGTTGTCAAATCTAAAATAATTAAGTTCAAGTTATTCTAGTTGTCCCTCAATTATATTAAACTTCAAATGGAAATAAGTATAACTATCATATGAGGCAGTTGCAAAAGTTTAACGTAAAACACTTAAAATAGTGCATGGCTGAAAGTTGGTGTTCAATAAATGTTAGCTTTTATCCCTCACTAGTCTTTCATAACCCAATTGCTGGCAAAGAATGTATACCACCATGATTATTGAACCAATTGGGACTCATCTTCTGAGTTAAATGATTGTATTTACTGCCCCCTGGAACACCATAGCCACATGGAAGAGAGTGACTGCCTGAATAGCCTCTTAATTTGTATAGAAAAGAAGAAGGGAGAAATTGCCCTACTGGGTAGAAAATCATAACAACCTGCAACAATTATTGAAAAGATTTGCTAAAAAGAAATCTTTGTTACTGATCTTCGTATTCAAGCTCTGGAACTTTATGTCCCTAGCTTACATTTATCTTAGTCTCCTAACAGGAAATTTAAAACCACATTAGGTAACTTGAAAAAAATTTAAAGTGCTATTATCCAACACCATAGAGGTATTCTGTGATATAGAATTTAAAGAAGTGGGTGGGGAGTAGCAAGATCAGGTAAAAAGAAAACAAAATAGATATGGCTCACTGCAGTAGTAAAAGCTTGAGATGGAGAGGCTTAACATATCTTGTGATGCAAATGGTAGACTCCTGGGCTGGAAATCATAAATGGAGGCAATTTGAAGATAGACTGCTAGTAATGTACAAATGTAGGGAAGTCGCTCTATTCTGCTGAGTTGCGCTCATTCATTTATTCATCTACTTATTTAACAAATATTTAACAGACTGCTACTTTGTGCCAAACACTGAAAATAGGTACTGTAGACACAGAACTGACAAAACAACCATGAGATCTGTGCTTTTAAGGAGTGTGCAGTCTAGCAAGTAGGACAGAAAATAAGGAATTTAGTCTTCTTTCTTTTCTCTTGGTAATTCTAGCTAAAATTTTGACATTTTGTTGATTAAAAAAACAAATCTTGTGGTATCACTGATTTTCTATATTGCTTTCATATTCTGTATTTGCTCTCAAATTTTATTATTCCTTTGTATCTTCTTGCTTTCCATCTAGTTTGGTCCACTATTTCTAGTTAAGGTAGAAGGTTAGGTTAGTGATTTGGATCTCCTTTTTAAAATATAGGCATTTATGGCAATACATTTTCCTCTAAGAATTGCTTTCACTGCATCCTATGAAGTTTTTGTTTTTTGGTATGTTATCTGTTTATTTTTGTACATATTACAGTATTTTCTAATTCTTCATATGATTTCTTGTTATTTAGGAGTGTGTTGTTTAGTTTATACATATTTATACATTGTTGTTTATTTTATGCATATTTATGAATTTTCTAAATTCCCTTCTGTTATTAATTGCTAATTTCATCACATTGTGGCCAGAGAACATACCTTATGTGATTCTAGTCATTTTAAATTGATTAAGACTTGTTTTAGTGTGTTTTGACCTAACATATGGTCAATATGGAGAATATGTCCACTTGAAAAGAATTCTTGTTGTTAAGTGTTCTATGGATGTTAAGTCTTGTTGGCTTATAGTGTTGTTTAAATCTTCCATTGTCTGCTTGCTTTTCTGTTTAGTTTTATTTATTACAGAAATTGAGGTACTGAGTCACCAATTATAATCACCAGATTGATATTTTTACTGAAATATAATTGACATACAATATTATGTTAATTTCAGGTGTATAACATCATTCCATACTTGTATATACTGCAAAATGATCACCACTATAAATCTAGTTAACCTCCATCACCACACAGTTAAAATTTTGTTTTCTCCTGATGAGAACTTTTAAGATCCACTCTCTTAACAACTTCCAAATATACAATATAGTATTATTAATTAATCTAATTACACTTAATGTAATAATTGGTTTATTAGGGTTTAAGTCTGCCATTTTGCTATTTGTTTTCTATAGGTCTCGTGTCTTATTGTGCCTCTATTGTTCCATTACTGTCTTCTTTTGTGTTAAATATTTTCTAATTTGCAATTTAATTATTTTGTTTCACTTTACTATATAATTTTTTCAGTTATTTTCTTAGTGGTTGCCCCGGGGATTATGATTAAATCCTGATTTATAACAATCCAGTTCTGGTTATTACAAACTTACTTTCAATAGTATCCAAAAATTTTGCTCTTATATAGCTCTGTCCCCTCTCCCTTTGTGGTATTGTTATCATGTAAGTTACATCTGTATGCATTAAACATCTGCATAAATTTACAAATTATACATCTATACAAACTGATATATAATAAAAATATATTTATGCTACCTTTTATATTTACCCAAGTAGTTACCTTTACCAATGGTCTTAATTTTTTCATGTGAATCCAAGTTATGATCTAGTGTTCTTCATTTCAACCTGAAGGACTCTCTTCATTCTTGTAGGCAGGTTTGATTGCAACTAATTCTCTTAGTTTCTATTTATCTGGGAATGTCTTTATCCTTTATTTTTGAAAGATAGTTTTTATGGATATAGAATTCTTGGTTGACATTTCTTTTAGCCCTGTGGATTTTGAATATGTCGTCCATTGTCTTATTGCCTACATGTTCTCTAATGAGAAACAAGCTAATCATCATTCTCATATATTCTTTTATTTCTTTAAGTTTCCTTGCTTTAGACCTTCAAAAATATTTAAAACAGCTGATTTAAAATGTTTGCCTTTCTCTGCTTTTGCAGAGCCTTAAGTTCTGTCAGATGAGAATTTGGGGCCTTCTCAGGTCTTTCTTGGGTATCTAAAAACCCTACACATGTGTATAGAATTCTGTATTTCTAGCAACATGTTAGATCTTTTCAAAGCCCCTCCATCCCCCAAATTTCCCTCATAATTTTTTGTCAATCTTCCTTTGCCCCAACTGCTACTTCCTCCTCAGGCAGCAAAAATGTTCAGCAACTGGGGTCAATGGTTTTTGACAAATGCCCTTGGAGAATAACTGTTTGCACTGAGCAAGCTCTGTTTGTCGATTTCAGGTCAAATAAAGACATGATCTACAGGCAGGAATTTCTGGAAAAATGCCAGATAGTTCAATGAATGACTACTCTGAGCGTTTTCTTTTGAAAATTTCCAAATTCCTTCTGCCCCCTCTGGTTTCTAAGCTGCTGTTTTCCACAGCTGTAGTTGTGAGACTGTTGGTTTTCAAGATTACTGTGAAACTGAAAAGGGGATGGGAAAAGAACAAATCAAAACACCACAAATAGTACCATTCTTTATGAGATTCATCTATTTTCTTGAATAAATTCTTTTAGAGTTTTGCAACTCTTTAGTTAATTTCCGGCATCTTTGGAAAGTTGGTATTGACAATTTTTGTTAATGTTCTTGTTAAAGGGATAGCTTTCTGTAGGTCTTAACTCCACCATCCTTGCAGATGTCTGGCCAGACAATTAAACATGTAATTATGATGAAATATACTTAGTATTTTGATAGAAAAAATAAAGAGAGCTAAAGAGGCATATATATTGGGGAATGTGCTTAGGACCAGTGTAGCTTTATGTAAAAAGTAACGTTTAATATTAGAAGTAAAAAATGAGCAGAAATTTTCCAGGTGACTAGGGCAGGAGAAAAGCTTTTTAGATAGGAGCATATAGTACAAGTCTCAGAGATGAGAGGAAGGGTTGGTCCAGTAGAGAAACTGACAGAAATACAGGAAGCGAGAGTAAAGCGGGTGAAGCAAGCAACAAAGGACCAAATAAATGCACTTAAATAATCTAGAATTATTCTAACCACAGTGGGAAGTCTCTAAAGTGTTATAAATTGGGGACTAACTGAGATTAGATACTCATTTTTTGAAGTATTACTTAGGCTGAATAGTACAGGGTGGCTGTAGTAACCATGAGGAGAGAGAGATGATTGTATTCAAGACTAGTGCGGTCGCAGCAGAGATGAAAGAAAGTCATGGAATTAAAGACATGATTAGTAAAAATCATCTGATTGATTGGATGAGAGAATTTAAGATGAGGAGGTACAGAGAGAGAGAGTCAGAGGTGGTCCTCATGTTTTGATTCAGACAACATTGGGCAGTATTCCTTAAATAGGTTGGAGAATAAAGATTCAACTAGGTATCTAAAAAAATTTTTTTTATTAACATATAATGTATTATTTGTTTCAGGGGTATATGTCTGTGATTCATCAGTCTCAACTAGGTATTTTATTTTATTTTTTTTAAAGATTTTATTTATTTGACAGAGAGAGACACAGCGAGAGAGGGAACACAAGCAGGGGGAGTGGGGGAGGGAGAAGCAGACTGCTGGCTGAGCAGGGAGCCTGATGCGGGGCTGGATCCCAGGACCCTAGGATCAAGACCTGAGCTGAAGGCGGATGCTTAACAGCTGAGCCACCAAGGTGCCCCTCAAGTAGGTATTTTTTTTTTTTAAGATTTTATTTATTTGTGAGAGACACAGAGAGCATGAGAGGGAGAAGGGTCAGAGGGAGAAGCAGACTCCCCGCTGAGCGGGGAGCCCTATGCGGGACTCGATCCCAGGACTCCGGGATCATGACCTGAGCCAAAGGCAGTCGCTTAACCAACTGAGCCACCCAGGCGCCCTCAAGTAGGTATTTTAATAGACATTTGGATGCATGGTTCTAGCCCGACAGAGAGGAGTCTGATCAAGAAAAGGGCCTGTCTTCTCTGTTTATTTATTTTTATTTTTTAAAAAGATTTTATTTATTATTAATTAATTAATTTGAGAAAGACAGAGACAGAGAAAGAGAGTGGGGGAGGAGCAGAGGGAGAAGGACAAGCAGATTTCATGCTGAGCGCAGAGCCTGACATGGGGCTCGATCCCAGGACCCTGAGATCATGACCTGAGCTGAAATCAAGTCAGTTGCTTAACCGAATGAACCACCCAGGCACCCCTATCTTTTGGTTTAGAAAGTGACTTACCATCTGCAGTGGATGCAGTGGAGTATCCCCACCCTGGACTGAGGTACCCAATCCTTCAGCTGCCTAGGAGTTGGCATTTGAAGGCTTTAGCTGAATCTCTATGGTATAGCTTTTAGCCAAAGAGTGCCACCTTCTTAAGGTCACACTCTCTGTTGGGACTGACTGAATCAAATGACTGGTTATTTTAGACTATGAAGCCTGGACTTCTTCCTTGTATTGGGGCAAATTTAAAGGGACCACTCAGCTCCAGAGTTCCCTATAGTGTCCACTACAGCTTTTGTTGGGACAGAATCACTGTTCAAAATTTTCCTTTGCCCAGAGAGAAGTATCTCTCAGGTTTTGATTTTGAAATACCTCCTTAATTAGCATTCTCTATGCAAACCTCCATCTGAAAGTCTGTTTCTTGAGGAATCTGACCTACAAAAACAATCTAAAGAAATATCAGGAATATATCCTAGCAAAAAAGTTGAGTTCCATCCTTGATCTATTTATTTTTTGAATGATATATGCAATCTCTATTCCCTAGGAGCAGTACTACAAAGGAATGAGCAAATGTAGAAGTTCTCTGCAGCATATATCTTGAAGATAGCTGCTTTTCCAACTCCTCCTTGAATCTGACATTCTTGAGGGATGATTATAACGAATATTTTGACTCTTCAATAAACACTTGGATATGAATATTTTGCAGGAAAACTATCACATTTGTAGAAACCATAAAAATGACTTATAGAAAAGAAAAACAAAAATGGTTCTATTTACTGAGATCAGAGTGTATAGATTCATATTTTATCTCACAGAAGCTTCATTTGTCCATTTTTAATTAATCACTTTAACCAAGAGCTTGGTGTACTCTGGCTGACAACCTCCCAAGACCATATTATGTGAACAAATGATTTTTCCAATGAAATAGGAAGGAAGATGATGTAAAGACAAAATTTATAATTATGACTGTCATAGCTGAAGCTGTATATCTATTTAAATGTATGGGGCTTTTTTGTTTTGTTTTGTTTTGTTTTTGATTGACCAGATGACTGATTGGCTTAAATGGTAGGTGTACTGAATTAAATGTGATTGAATGGTAAGGTGAATGAGCACCTAGTGTCTAGAAGAACAACAAAGCATATCCAATATTAAATTAATGAATAAAATAGGAAATATTTTATTTATCCAGACTTTCAACTGCAAAGCTCTAGTGTCCCATGCTTCTCAATAAAGAACAGAAAAGTAAGAACCATAAGTGAAAACGATGAATGCCATGATTCCTGCCCTGGCTGTCTACAGTCTAATTTTAGATATAAGCCTTGTATATAAATCCTTTTACCTGTAAAAATATAATTGCAAAATGATACAATTACACAAGATGGTAAAAGGGAGAGATTTAATAATAAGCCTTGCTAAGGGGTTGTATGAGAAACTAGTTGTAGATAACATACTTAACAACCTTGCTTTCAATGTTGAAACAATTTTTCAACTGGCCAGGTTTTAGGAAACGTCACCTTTCAGTTTTCATTAAAGTCTCAGAATTCATTTGCAACTAAGTAAGGGTGTAAAGCCTACACATCTGTTTCCTTTACATGTTTCTTTTATTTTACCACAGAAGTTACGTAATCTATAGGAAGTCAATTTAGCTTCCTTACATAGAAACAAGAAGTTACAAATTTCAGGGGTATTTTTTAGAGGTACTGGAAGTTCATAATTTTACTTAAGGTTTAAGAAAAAGAATTGCTTAATTAAGGTTATCATTTGTAACTCTTATTAGTATAAGAAAACCCTAACACAAAATATATGTCAAAGTAGCAAATAACTGAATTAATTTTAAAGAAGATAAAATGAGAACATTAACAAAGAGTATAAATATAGAATCCAATGTACCTGTGGAGCAAAAAAATGATTTTTCTTAAAATGGTTTTGTCTATAAGAGCACCGAATGGCCTGGGATTGTAAAATTCTTTTAATGACAGTAAGATCACCTATGCATCATGACTATAGTGAAATCGGTATCTCCTGTCACAGCTCTGTGACTTGACTAATATCATTTGGCAATTCCTATGCAATTAAATCCACTCTTTTGTCTTTACCTGAATAGTACTTGAATAGATCTATTTAGCTGGGGAATAACAAAACCACGTTGAAATGTCTCATTGTAAAGGTATATACAATTCTAAATAGGCTTTTATAGTTAGTATTTCACCTTAAACTTTCTTTTTTTAAAGATTTTATTTATTTATTTGAGAGAGAGCGACACAGTGAGAGAGGGAACACAAGCAGGTGGAGTAGGAGAAAGAGAAGCAGGCTTCCCGGGGAGCAGGGACCCCAATGCCGGGCTTGATCCCAGGACTCTGGGATCATGACCTGAGCCAAAGGCAGATGCTTAACTGACTGAGCCACCCATGCGCCCCACCTTAAACTGTTTCTGTCAGGACGACCAATGACCCTCATTTTGCAAAACCGATGACCGATTCTCTCTGTTCTCATCCACTTAACCCATCAGCAGGTTATGACTTTATAGATTTCTCTTTTTCTCCTTTCCTTCCTTGCCCCTCCCTCTGTGGCCTCCCCTTCCCTCCCCACCCCCCACCTCCCTCTCTTCCTCCCCTTCATTTTCTCTATTTGTCTTGCATGAGACTCTCCAACTGACTGAGCATCCCTCCTGTCTCTTCTGCCAAACCTTTTCTATCCTCTTTTGTTTTCTTACAATACTCTATCTACATCAACTTCTTGGATGACCCTATCTAGCTCCTTGACATTATATCCACATTCTTATAACCTATGATCTCTTTGCCACATTCCATATAAACATACAAACAGTTGTGTATCAACTGCTTATTCACCCTTTCTACTTCAACAGCAAATAGGCATCTTGAACTTAAGATGTTCAAAATTAATCTTCATACTAAATTATTCTCCAGTGTTTCATATCTCAATTAGTGATATTTTTATCCCAGTAACTGAGCCTAAAAATACTGAGTCATCTCTGTCTCTTTTCTTTTTCTTAAAATCTACATTGAAGCTATCTATGAATCCTTGGGTTCTTCTTTCATACATACAAAATCCACCTCCACTGTTATCAATGCATTTCAAGCTAACACAAACTCTTGCCTGCCTAGTAAGATTTTAATTGGGATCTTTCTACTTCTGCCTTTCAGAAATTGCAAAGCAATCCTTTATTTTTATAACTGGATCTTGCCTTATTTGTCTTTCTTTCTTTCTTTTTTTTAAAAGATGTATTTATTTGAGAAAGAGACAGAGAGAGAGATTGAGCAGGCAGCGGGGCGGGCAGAGGAAGAGGGAGAGAAAGAAACTCAAGCAGACTCTCCATTGAACTTGGAGCCTGATGCAGGGCTCAAGCTCATGACTCTGCTATGTTTGGAGCTGAAACCAAGAGTCGGATGCTTAACTAACTGTGCTACTCAGGGGCTCTGGATCTTGTTCTATTTTTCTTCAAGGCACTTACCCACCATCTGAATTTCTATACAGCTGTTTTGTTGTGTTGTGTTTATTGCTATCTCCCACTATTTGAATGTAGGCAGCATGACAGTATCAGTTTTGTTGTATTCACTGTTATATCTCCAGTGCCTAGAACATTGACAGGCAGATAATTGGTGTTCAATCATTATTTGTTGAATTAATGAATAAATTAATGTATGTGTATGATAGTGAATGACAAATTGAGTAGATCGAAGGTGGTCATACTAGAAAAAGTGTTCAGAAAGGACTTCCCAGAATAATTCAGGAGATTTATTCTAGGCTTTGCATTTGTACCTACAGTAGTGCCCAGGAAAGAATTGGGCATGTAGAGGTGGTGTGCAGATACCAACTCCAAGAAATAAGACACAGAAGCCTTATAACTCTGGGGCACCATGTATTCCTTTCAGTTGTACCCTGCTTTGAAAGGTACCATGACTTTATAGCTCTCAAAAACCTCATTTCCAATGGTTTCTTATATACCGAGGTTGAGCTTGCTGAAAAATCTCCTGCTTTTCTCCATACCCCGTCCCCTGAGTAGATGAAATTGGTAGTAGCTTGAGAGGGAGTCCCTAGTCTGAGTAATCAAAATTTTTCATAGAGTCTGTATTAAATCAATTCCTCTTGTGTCCGTTAACGACCGAACATTTATCATGATTTAATTTTGCAAAATTCAAGCAGCAGTGGTGTGTAGACTGCTGAGATACTGTGAGGATGACTACGTTGGCTTTTACATGGGTTTTAGGCAGATCTACCTGACTGAAATGTTGTCTTCACGTCCAGTCTAAAATTCAGCTGAAACTCAGATGGTGGTTATTTTTATTATCATTGTTGCTATTATTTTTGTTATTTAATTCCAATCATTGAAGACACCACAATATTCTTTCTTTGGGGGAAATAAATCTTGGCTCTTCTACTGTATTCTTCAGGATAAATCTTAAAATTATTTTTCTGATGTTGTCAAGGTCGTTATTCATCTATCACTGTATTCTATATTCAATACTCAATTTTCTTCCTTCTTTTGGCTACTGAGAACTAGTATTAGCAAACCATTAATATCAAAACCACCATCTTTACTACATCTAGCACTTCTGACTCCACCACCGTTAATCTTCCCATGTGAAATTTGTGTAAAAGTTCTTTGTTTCATATTGACTTTCTTGAGTGGTTTTTTTTTTATTAGTCATATTTGTAACTATAATAAGTAGCTTCCTAAGGGACCTGATTTGGCAGTGGAGGATTTATATAGACTGTTATTTTCATAAGCCTGCATTGAAATTTCATACTTACTAATGAGATTTCTTTTGTTAATTTCCTACAATAAATATTTCCATATATATAATTAGTCCATTGCCCAAAATGTGTCTCTGTTCACTGGGATAGTCCTAATTTTTTCCTACTAAAAGTAGACTAATTCTAGGATACTGAATAAGTTAAAACTAGACATACATTTATTTTTTCACTACTCCTTTGATCTCAGTTCAAAACAATATAAAACATTTAAATATTATCTGGATTGGCTGGTTTCAAACCTCTGCTAATAAATTTTCTTTCTTCTTTCTTTTGCAAAAATTTCCACCACACTTTTTGGGTTAGTGGACCTAAATGCTTTGGTTTACAATTAAGGTACTGTTTCAAAAGGCAGGGGATGGAGGTGGGTGGGACAGGTAATCAGTCTTTTGACTATTATATCATGAGCAAAAGTAATTGGCTGTCATGGGATGAGCTCTAATGCTAACTCCATTATTTAACTTGAGCACGTTTCACTTTGTTTTCTTGGTAGAATATGAAACAGGAAGTCAACATCATCTAGGACAATGACTTCTCAGAAAATTAAAAAAAATCATGTCTTTATTCATTGCATTTTTTTAGAGGATTTTACTTATTTATTTGAGAGAGAGAGTGCACACAAGAAGTGGGAAGGGGCGGAAGGAGAGGGAGAAGCAGAATCACCGCTGAGCAGGGAGCTTGACTTGGAACTCGATCCCAGGACCCTGGGATTATGACCTGAGATGAAGGCAGATGCTGAACCGACTGAGCTACCCAGTGGCTCATTGCAATTTTTGAAATGTGACATTTTAAACAAGATTTTATTTATTTTTTAGAGAGAGGGGGGAGAGAGAGAGAGAGCACAAGCGGGGGGAAGGGCAAAGGGGGAGGGAGAGGGAGAGAGAGAATCTATCAAGCAGACTCTGCACTGAGCACAGAGCTGGACTGGGGGCTCAATCTCAAGACTCTGAGATCACGACCCTGAAATCATGACTTGAGCAGAAACTAAGAATCAGCTGCTTAACCCGCTGAGCCACCCAGGTGTCCATGAATTGTGACTTTTTTTTTTTAAAGGTTTTATTTATTTATTTCACAGAGAGAGATAGCGAGAGCAGGAACACAAGCAGGGGGAGTGGGAGAGGAAGAAGCAGGCCTCCCGCAGAGCAGGGAGCCCAATGTGGGGCTAGATCCCAGGACCTGGGATCATGACCTGAGCCGAAGGCAGATGCTTAACGACTGAGCCACCCAGGCGCCCTGAATTGTGACTTTTTAACAAAGGTTTACACAGGTCTTAGTGTGACTTTAGCAAAATACCTAACGTGTAATTCATTAATTCCATTTTTTAATCCTTAAAGAAAGAAAGAAAATTAATTAATTTTACAGGACTGTTAAGAATCTTGAGGCCTGTTGAAGGGTATTTGACATAGGGTGTCCAAAGCAGGTTGGCATTGAGAGTATTTCAACTTATACTTTTGTAAGTCATTTTTTTTTTTTTAATGTTTTATTTATTTATTCATGAGAGTCAGAGAGAGAGAGAGAGAGAGGCAGAGGCAGTGGGAGAAGCAGGCTCCCCGCCCAGCAGGGAGCCCGATGCGGGACTCGATCCCAGGAACCCGGGATCATGACCTGAGCCGAAGGCAGACGCTTAACCATCTGAGCCACCCAGGCGCCCTTGTAAGTCATTTTTACTTAGCATTCTTAAAAGGAAATATGTTTATAAAGCGATAAAATCTGTTTATTTGTGGCATACATATTTCTCATATAATAAAGTTGAAAAAAAGGAACTATAATTTCATCACTGGTTTCAAGGCAGCTGACTCTAATGGAATTATTTAATCAATAGTATAGATGTTTACTGTTTTTGGATGTTACTATTTTCACAAACTTGAAATGTATATTCAGGTATTTCATGCAGTATTCAATAATAAAGAAAATCTTAGGGGCGCCTGAATGGCTCGGTCGTTAAGCGTCTGCCTTCGGCTCAGGTCATGATTCCCGGGTCCTGGGATCGAGCCCCGCATCGGGCTCTCGGCTCAGCGGGAAGCCTGCTTCTCCCTCTCCCACTCCCACTGCTTGTGTTCCCTCTCTCGCTGTGTCTCTCTCTGTTAAATAAATTAAAAAATTAAAAAAATACAGAAAACCTTACATCTAAATTACTTTATTTTGATAATTTTAACTTTTTTGGCGGGGAAGTTAATCCTAAAAACTAAATTTTACAAGAGTAATTCATTATGCCAGCATAACAGCCTTGCTGAATGAAGGCAGATATTAGTAGATAGCAGGTGGCAGTACTGAGCGCAACGATCAACCAGATCAGTGTAGATAATTATTAAATATTAAGCAAATGTAACTTGATTGTTTTTGTATGCTTTAAAAATAATTAGATTAATTAAAAGAAGGCATGAGTCAGTGCGTGAGAACAGACCACGTGATGAGTTTGTGTTCCAAAAGACTGAGTAGGTTTGAGATCCGCAGAGTGCTGACCAACAGGCTGCGTTCGGGCTTTGTTTTTTTGTTTTGCAGCAAGGATTCTCACTGGCAGACCTTCAGCTCTGCTCACCAACTGGTGCTCTCTAGTGGTTGTGTGAGGCTTTAAACAAGACCTGCTACTATGTGATCAAGAGAAAATCTCTGTGGAGAGTAAGAGCAGGCCTCTCGCGCTGCTCTTCTTGCAAACAGTTTTCTTCCCAGGGCTGAATACAGTCACCAAGTCCTACCTTCCCAGCCAGGCATTAGCCAGACACCTGTTGGACACAAGCTAGCAGGATGGTGACTGACGGATGCTGGACCTACAAACACAGACTCTTTCCTACTTCACATGTTTTATAAATTATGGTCTGCAAAAAAAAGCAGAGATTAGCTCAGCAGAAACTCTATCACTGATGTTTGGTATTTCCTTTCTTAATTATTAGTCATTATTCTTAAGTTATTGTACTGTCAAGATCTGGAACATTCTAGCTATTAAATTAACACTGAATGAATGAATGAATGCATGCATGCGTGGTAGAAGCTATTTTAGGAAAAACAGTCTATGCAGAGATTATTGACGAAGAGGAAAGGATTAGATATGTGAGCAAAAACAGGAAAGAAAGAACTCTGATTCCTTTTTCTGAAATACATTTTTCCTACTTTATATGAGTGTTTGATCATATGGTTTTAATACATTTTCGTATATGATTTTCAGTTTTGTATGTGTGAAGTTTTTCAAAGATTAAATCATCCATTGCATTTTGTTATATCATATCTACTGTTTCCGCACATGTACAAATACTGGAGGGTCTTTCTTCATTTTGGAGGTCATTGTTTACATAGACAGGAAAAAAAAAGTCTAAAATAAGCAGATATTTGATTTGTAGAGCAGTGCATTTGTGGCCTTGGAGGACTATGATGAAGGGTTTAAGAGAATATAGTGTCAATTGCATTACTTGTTACTGTAGGGAAAGCTAGTGTAGGGGGAAAGACCAAATCTGAGGCCTTCTAAGTTCTAACTTCAGATTTTCACCAACCCTGGGTTATTTTGGGAAAATAACATAATCTCTCTTATGTTCCTCTTCTTCATTTTCAAAATGAGATAACAATTTAAGCTCACACAAAAGTGTGATCATAAGTTCTAATGATGTAATGTATGTGGAACACAGTTAAAAATCACTTCATATTTGGGGCACCTGGGTGGCTCAGTTGTTAAGCGTCTGCCTTTGGCTCAGATCATGATCCCAGGGTCCTGGGATCGAGCCCCGCATTGGGCTCCCTGGTCAGCGGGAAGCCTGCTTCTCCCTCTCCAACTCCCCCTGCTTGTGTTCCCTCTCTCGCTGTGTCTCTCTCTGTCAAATAAATAAAATCTTTAAAAAAAAAATCACTTCATATTTGAATTATTACTACCAGGGGCACTACTCAATTAGGGAAACTATCTTAATCCCCAGACTGATACCGTCTTTTTGTTACCCCTATGTCCAATCAGATGTACTTCTATAGCCTTCCAAGACTTTCAGTCATACGCTTTTCCTCTGGTCTTAAACTTAGCTTGTATTATAAATAGGGAATGCTTTGAGGCAGTTCCAGCTTTTATTAGTATCTTCACTCCCCAGTACCTAGCAATACCTAGCACATTACCTGACAAAGAAAATGTGCTTACTATTCTTTTAATTAATTGGACCATGAATGAATAAATATAGGACATATATTCATTGAGGATATATCAGCAAAAACAGATGATAAAATCTACAGCAAAGAGTCTCATAATTTTTTTAAAACATAATTCTGTAATAGTTTACAGTCTTGTATTTTAAGACACTTTTAGTGTAAATGTACTTATATAAATGCTATCAAGAAAGTAAACCAGTAACAGAGTGACTCTAGGTTGTATTGTCAAGGAAGATCTTGAGGAAATGATGCTTGAACTGACATCTTGAGGCATATTGATTATACTATAATATAAATCAAATAGGTATATAAAATATATATTGATATACCATCAATAAATATATGGACATTTACAGTATGGTTAATGAATGTCTTTGAGTTCAATAATAACAAAATCCCTGATTTAATTCCTGTATCTGAAAAGGTCAGTGGGAAAACTTCATGACATAATATGGTTCTTTGCAAGAATCACTTCCATAAGTGAAACCTCTATCAAGGTTTTAAAAGTAAATAAATGAAAGCTACAGGAAATCAGGAAGTAGCTTCTTAGCTGCATATTTTAGCTGTGAAATACAGTATCAAATTATTTAAGGAATTTTATGAATCAAAGTTATTTTATTATAAATTCCTTTGAATATTTAATAAAATAGTTCAATTTAAAATAGTTCAATATTATGCATTTGTATAGATATTTTTTATTCAAGTATAATTAACATACAGTGTATATTATTTTCAGATGTACAATATAATGATTCAACAATTCTGTACACTTTTTAGTGCTCATCAAAATAAATACACTCTTATTCCCCCATCACCTCACTTACCTCCCCTCATTTTTTCACATATGGATAACCAGATTTGCTAGCATCATTTGCTGAAAAGTCAGTCCTTCTTCCTCTCCTGATCTGCAGAGACACTTTTGTCATAATTGCCTGTATCTCTGCACCTGTTTCTGGGATCTTTTTCTCTTTTATTGGTCTATCATTGTTACACAGATACTATACTGCTTTAATTCATACAGCTTTCCAATAAATTTTGATATCTGGTCTAAAAAAAATAAATGTTATAACTCTAAGATATTTTATTATGTAAACCTCAAGCCACAACAACAAAAAAATATGTATAGAAGTTACACACACATAAGAGAAAGAAATCAAAGCATACCAATGCAAAAAATCAGCAAAACACAAAGGTAGACATCAAGAGAAAAAATACAGATAAAAGAATAAGACTAACAGAAAAGAACAAAATGGCAACAGTAAATCCTTCTCTATCAATAATTACTTTAAATGTAAATAATTAAACTTAAAAAAGACATTGAGTGCTAGAATGGGTAAACAAACAGACAGACAAAGCACAAGACCCAACTGTATGCTTTCTAGAATAAACTCACTTTAGCTATAAGGACACACACAAGCTGAAAGTGAAAAGTTAGAAAAAGATATTTCGTGCGAATGGTAAATAAAAGAGAGCAGAGGTGGCTATATTTATATCAGATAAAATAGACTTTAAGTCAAAAACTGTCACAAGAGACAAAGAAGGACATTATATAATGGTAAAAAGATCTATTAAGAACATGCAACAGTTATAAATGTATATGTACCCAACATCAGAGCACCCAAATATATAAAACAAACATTGACAAACAGAAAGGAGAACTAGAACAGCAACACAACAACAGTAGGAGACTTCACTACCCCACTTTCAGCAACAGATGGAACATCCAGACAGAATATCAATAAGGAAAACAACAGACTTGAACATACTTTAGACCAAATGAACCTAACAGACATATAGAGAGTGCTCCACTCAATAGCAGCAGAACACACATCTTCTCAAGCACACAGAGAACATTCTCCAGCATAGAGTACATGTTAGGTCACAAAACAAATCTTACAACATTTAAGACTGAAATGATACTAAGTGTCTTCTCTGATGACAAAGGAATGAAATTACAAACCAGCAGCAGAAGGGAAACTGGAAAATTCACAAATATATAGACATTGAACAAGTTCTCTACAGGAGAGAAGATAAAATGTATCAGATATTTTTGGAGCTGAGAGCTTTGGGCAACAATGGGCACAGCGAATTATTAAAAATACAGTTTTCTGAGCCCGCCAGAGCCACCTCTGCCAGCAGCATGTTCAAGGTAATTCAGAGGTCTGTGGGGCCAGCCAGCCTGAGTCTGCTCACCTTCAGAGTCTATGCATCACCTAAAAAGGACTCACCTCACAAAACTTCTGTGAAAGTTAATGAGCTTTCACTCTACTCCGTCCCTGAGGGTCAATCTAAATATTTATTATTATTTATCCTGCATCCGACATTACTGCGAGCCATATACAAGTTGGTGTCAGGAAATGTACTCACAAACTAAGCCCAGGATGCAGAGCTTGGTTCAATGGGGGTTAGGCAGCTATGAATATCTCCAAAATGCACCTCCTGGTTTTTTTCCAAGACTTGGTGTTATTGGTTTTGCTGGCATTGTTGGACTTCTTTTGGCTAGAGGTTCAAAAATAAAGAAGCTGGTGTATCCACCTGGATTCATGGGACTTGCTGCCTCTCTTTATTATCCACAACAAGCCATCGTATTTGTCCAGGTCACTGGGGAGAAATCATATGACTGGGGTTTACGAGGATACATAGTCGTAGAAGATTTGTGGAAGGAGAACTTTCAAAAGCCAGGAAATGTGAAGGATTCACCTGGAAATAAATAGAATGCTCCATGCTCTGCCCATTTTAATCAGTTATAGGTAAACATTGGAAACTCCATGCAGCAAACCAGTATTTCTACAGAAAAATGGCAGAGAAGTCAGTACTGAATATAGTAAATTGGCTTTCTTCTTCAGGACAAACTATACTAGGCTTCTTTGTTATCTTGGGTGATGCCATACTGCAAGTGGACTAATCGGAAATCCTTTCACCTAGAGATAATGTCTAGCCTTAGAACTCCTCGTTCCCAAGTTGCTATTTATGTACATAATTAAAATTCCAAATTAAAAAAAAATACAGTTTTCTAAGTCTTCGTAAATAGTCATGTGTATAATACGAATAAGTACAAGTCATACCAGAATGACCTCATATTCCTGGTAGTTTTATACTAATGTGTCTGAAAAAGACTCATAATAAAGTATATGTGGTGTTCATTGGGATATTTGACAAAATCTACCATAATACCAATCTGCACGAAAGAAGTTTTATTTAGGTTAGGTGTCATTAGTTGGGAGAGAGATCACTTGCTATATGCCAGATGTATTGTCTTTGGTCTCATCAGGTCCCACATTTTAAGAAAGAGAAAGACAAGTGTCATATGATCTCACTGATATGAGGAATTTGAGAAACAAGACAGAGGATCATAGGGAAAGGGAGGGAAAAATGAAACAAGATGAAACCAAGAGGGAGACAAACCATAACAGACTCTTAATCTCAGGAAACAAACTGAGGGTTGCTGGAGTGGTGGGGGGTGGGAGGGATGGGGTGGCTGGGTGATGGACACTGGGGAGGGTATGTGCTATGGTGAGCGCTGTGAATTGTGTAAGACTGATGAATCACAGACCTGTACCCCTGAAACAAATAATACAGTATATGTTAATAAAAAATTTAAAAAAAGAATGCTTCAATTAACATAACGAATTTGTAGATGGCACACAACTTGGATAGCTAATGCATGGAGTGACAGAGTCATACACTCCAAACACTCTGAAATTCAGAGAAAATGAGGAATCTGACAAGATGAATCTTTTAAGTTTGTATTAAAATCTAAACTGAAAAAGTAATGGGGTAGGGAGAATTATGTTAATTTATAGAGGCTCAAAAAAGCACAGGGGGGGGGGTTCAGTGGCCACGTTCTTTACTTCCACAAATGATTTTTGTGTTTAGTGTAATTACTGGCTTCTAGTTCATCAGGAGCTTGATAGTGTTCCTTATTAGAACAGTCTTCTTTCTGGGCATTAGAAGCTCTACACCTAACAAAAACAAGATCTTGGATGAAATAGGTGATGGGGATTAAGGAGCACACTTGTGATGAGCACTGGGTGATGTAAGGAAGTGTTGAATCACTATATTGTACCCCTGAAACTCATATTACACTGTGTGTTAACTATACTGGAATTTAAATAAAAACTTAAAAAAAATAAAACGTAAAAAACCCCAGCAAGACCTTGGGTAAAGGAAGCAATTTCTTCATGTGGATTATAGGGTGTAATAATGGGAGGGGGGCAGGTTGACGTTGAATCCTAACTCCATGCTTTGATTCATAGACCTGTACGTTCTGTCTGTGGCACCAGCTTCTGTCACTAGTGTGCCTTCAGAAAGTCATTTCAGCATCCTAAATAAATAAATTCTGCAGGCATGAACTGATTACCAAACTTTCTTTTCTGCAAAATGTCAAATGCAAGGATGTGTGGAAAATCATGACAACAAAGAAGACATTCTGTAGCTTTGTGAATGGTGATGCTAGCAGAAGCATCACAGGTAGAGAAGTCAAATCTACTCCTAAAGTATGTGATTATTCCTGTGAGCACAAAGCACTAGACAGTGCATGATGGAAGATTCTTAAGTAGTAGATCTGCCATCAGGAGGTTGGCTGGTTTCCCTCTGAAATTGTGCTCTGCTTTGGTCTCTGCCTTTAACAGGTTGGGCATTTGGCAAGGTTTTAGCAAAATCAGCCATGATGGGGGAGGACCTTATTATCTGAGCTTATAACTTCCATCCTTACTGTCCTGGATCATTTTACAGGTGACCATTTAATAAGGTCCAGGATGTCTGAGATGTCTGAGGAAAGAGGCTGATTGACATCCACAAGATAGGTCACTGTGTCCACCCAGTTATTAATAAATACACCAAAAGTTGAAGACTCTTGGTGAAAAATGTGTAGCAGGAAAATAATAGAAAATTTTAGCCAAAATTGTGCTACTGTAACTGTGGAAGTATTGAATGTAATTATCATTAAGTCACTACTAAATTCAAAAGGCTGATTTTTGCACCTCCAGCTCTGCTGTCCACCTTCTACAGCTCATTCTCTGTCCAGGAAGATTGGCCTGTGGAGACAAACTTGCCCTGTGGCTTCCACATATTGATTTAGGGGCAGCAGAAGAATGAGATAGGAGTCAGGCTAATGGGCCCGGGCCCCCTCTGTGAGAGCAGGACTGGCTGTTTCCAGGCAGGAGTGCCTCCTCTACTCAGCTCTTTCCTCAGTCTTCTGCTTCACCAGTGAAGTCTTCTGGTGGAAAGCTTTCGGTTTCTGTTCTCCATTTGCTACAATGACCAAAGATTTGGGATTTAAGTGTCAAACTTTTAAACTTTATCTCAACTTATAAAATCAGTATTTCCAGAATTATATTACTCTTTTTAGATTGGCCTTAAGGGAACTTTTTAGTGTGATAAGAAAGTGCCAAAACTGGATTTGGGTGGTGGTTGCACATATCTGTATATTTGCTAAAAATCAGCTAATCATGTACTTACAATGAGTGAATTTTATGGTATATAAAGTAGACCTCCTTAAAGCTGAGAAAAAAAATCTGAAATTTCTGGTCTGTCTCGTGAATATTGGGCATTCTCTTCAAATACCAGAAAAAGTAATTGAAAAATATGGTTTTTTTCCCAAGTTCTCCCCACTCCCTGAATTTTTGTGTGTGTGTGTTTAAGATGTCTTTAGAATGCGAAAAATTGCCAGTGTTTTTGTTTTGTTTTGTTTTTAAAAGATTTTTATTTATTTATTTGACAGAGAGAGAGAGAGCGAGAGCAGGAACACAAGCAGGGGGAGTGGGAGAGGGAGAAGCAGGCTTCCTGCCGAGCAGGGAGTCTGCTTCTCCCTCTGACCCTCCCCCCTCTCATGCTCTCTCTCTCTCATTCTCTCTCTCACATAAATAAATAAAATCTTTAAAAAAAAAATTCACATATTTTGGCTAAACCAAAAACGCCTATGTATCATGTAACTCAACTCTAAAAGGAGTACAATTTCCATTTCCCTGACTTTATGGGTTAATCAGGAAACATTTTTTAAAGAACCACATATGATATTAAATTCAATATGTGGTGGACAGTTGAGAAATCATGTGTTATCTAGGTCATGAGAAATAAACTTAAAAAAAAAAGAAAACATTTCCTCTGAGGTTTTCACCAATAGATGAAATTCTGCACCCTTGTTTGTACTTTGAGTGGACAATTTGAGGACTAGTTCTGATTAACAGCAGACTTATTATTTTTCTTATTACATATCATACTTAAAAAAAAAACAAAACGTACATATATACACACATATATTCACCCACATTGAAGATGCAAGATGAAGAAAGATACATGACATTGAATTTACAATTGAAAAAAAGGAGTTCTAGCCAAACGTCGCAACTTAAATTTAAAGGTATGAAATTCAGTTTTTTTTTTAATTGGTGTGGGTTAATATGGGTATGGATTTAATACTGGTTAATATTAATATGAACATGAATGTGGACAGTAATTTCCAATATTCTGTTCTTTACTGTTCTTGGACTATTTTATTTGCTTTTCTCTGTCTCTGTCTCGTCTGTCTGTCTCTCTGTTCGTCTATCCCTCTATTATTTATCAAGGCGAGGGCTAACAATTACTTGCTTATTTTATTTTATTTTTTGAAGATTTTATTTATTTATCTGATGGAGAGAGAGAGCACAAGCAGGGGGAGTGGGAGGGGGAGAAGTGAAACAAGCTTCCCGCTGAGCAAGGAGCCCAAATTGGGACTCGATCCCAGGACCTTGGGATCATGACCTGAGCCAAAGGCAGACTCTTAACCCACTGAGCCATCCAGGTGCCCCAGATTATTTGCTTTTAAAGTAAGATTTTGTGTCATATAATTTCCTAAGGACATTCTCAGGAAAAATACACAATCAGTTAAAATTAATAAAATTAAAATTAATATTTAGTGCCAGTCATCAACCTCCTTATCATTCATAAAAATGGCATCTTTAGTACTAGTTTTTAATTCAGCATGTCAAAAACGTTAAAATATGCTTTTCACTAGGTGGAAAATTTTGTTTTGGAAAGTAGAGATACTAACCTGAAAGACCACAAAATGTAATTGCTCTTCTGTGTAAACTTTTTTTCACACTCAGTTTGTAGATGCCACTCTGAAACCAAAATGTGTTTTGGTTCAGGAAAGGAGCTCAGGAGGCTGCAAATAATAAATGTGCAACCCTAGCTATTTAAGTGGCATACTGATATTCATCCTTTACCAATGTATCCTCTGCTAATAGTAAAATTTGCTAATATTTAGTAAAGCTTACGGTATGATACACATTCGAATCTAATTGACAATTTAAGCCCTGTCATTTTACACAGGGCTTTTACTTAACTCTGTGACTATATATTTGTATATTTTTTCTCATGTCTTGGTGCTAATGAAAATAAGAAAGTACATTTTTTGCCACTATCTAAAGCTTCAGAATCACTATAGAAATAGTATTACTAATAATATAGCTACTTAAAGCAGATTGAAATGTTTTTGCAGGGTTTTTTTGTCCTTAGTATATATTCCATCAGGCAAGCACAGTCAAATTATGCTTTAAAATTGCTTGGGGGAGCCTGGGTGGCTCAGTCAGTTAAGCATCTGCCTTCAGCTCAGGGTCCTGAGATCGAGCCTCCCCACCCTCCCAGTCTCAACAGGGGGTCTGCCTCTCCCTTCGCCTCTTCCCACCTGCTTGTGCGTGCACGTGAGCTCTCTCTCTCTCAAATAGATAAATAAAATCTTTTTAAAAAATTAAAAATAAAAAAATAAAATTGCTTGAAATACTTCCTTTCTACGGATTAGGACCCTTTACTTCATATTCCATTTCATTTTTAGGGATCGTTTTTTTTTTTTCATTTTGACTACTTATTTTATAATTATGTATAAGTATACATATTATGCAATCATAACAATATACATAATGCCTATTATATATTAGAATCATTTTATAATTATTTAAAACATTTATATATTTTCAAAGTCAAGCCTATATAGCAAGGTACTTCCAGACATCTCCAGCTCCCAAAGATCCAGCTTCTGTCTTGCTGTTTTCACCCTGCTCTCTCCTTCCCACACACTTTAATCCTATATACAGCCTAACATTTCTCCATTAAGTGGATGTACCATAGTTCATTCAACTAGTTTCATTACTGGACACTTAAGATGTTTGCATTCTTTTTCTATTATATCCCTATTATAAATAACATTGCAATGCTTGCACATAAGTCTTTTCATATATTGCCAATATGTCACTGGGATGTATTCCTAGAAGAAAGATTGCTGGATCCAATGTAAATGCTTATGTAATTTTGCTAGTTTTCCCCCAAATATCCCTCCACAGGATTGTACCATTCTATGCCACGATGAACATGAGTGCAAACATCTTTTTGAAATACTGATATCAATTCTTTTGGATATACCCAGAAATGCAATTGCTGGATCATATGGTAGCTCTATTTTTAATTTTTTGAGGGACTGCCATATTGTTTTCCGTAGTGACTGCACCATCTTACATTTTCACCAACAGTGTGCAAGGGTTGAATGTTCTCTGCATCCTCATCAACACCAGTTATCTGTTTTTGATAGTAGCCATTCTGTCAGACGTGAAGTGATATCTCATTATGGTTTTGTTTACATTTCCCTGATGATTAGTGCCGTTAGATAACTTTTCACATACTTGGCCATTTGTAGGTCTTCTTTGGAAAACTGTCTATTCAGATCCCCTGCCCATTTTAAAATAAGATTGTTTGTTTGTTTTTCTAATTGAGTTGTGTAAGTTGTAAGAGTTCTTTATATATTTTGGGTATAGACCCTTTATCAGAGAGTTATATAATTTTCAAATATTTTCTCCCTCTAGTTTGCCCTTTTTTCTAGTTCCTTGAGGTTTAAATTTAGATAGTTTATTTGAGATCTTTCTTTTAATGTAAATGTAGTTATTTATGGCTATAAAGTTCTCTCTTACAAGTGCTTTTGTTGCATCCTCTAAGTTTTATGTTGTATTTTCATGTTTGTTTCAAGATTTTTTTAAATTTCCATTTTGGTTTCTTCTTTGACTTGTTAGTTTTTCAGGACTGTGTTGCTTTATTTGACATATTTGTAAATTCTCCAGTTATCCTGCTGTCTTGATTTGTAGTTTCATACCATTGTCATTGGAAAAAAAATCCTTGGTATGATTTCAATCTTCTTAAATTTGCCATGACTTGTTTTGTAACTTATCATATGATCTATACTGGAGAATGTTCTGTGTGCATTTGAGAAGAATGTGTATTCTGCTGTTGTTGGATGGAATGTTCTCTGTATGTCTGCTAGGTCCATTTGCTCTAAAGTAATAGCTCAAATCCCAGATTTTTGTAGTGATTTTTTGTTTGGATGATCTATCGTTATTGAATGTGAGGTATTGAAGTCCCTTGTTATTAGTGCATTGCAATTTCTCCCTTTCACATCTGTTAATATTTGTTTAATGTATTTCGCTACTTTGGTGTTGGGTGCATATATATTTATGATTATTATATCCTCTTGATAAATTGATCCTTTTATCATTATATAATAACCTTCTTTGTCTCTTGTTACAGTTTTTGACTTAAACTCTGCATTGTCTTATATAAGTATAGCTACCTCTGTTCTCTTTTAGTTTCCATTTGCATGGAATATCTTTTTCTATGCCTTCTCTTTGAGCCTACCTGTATCCTTAAAGATGAAGTGAGTCTCTTGTATACAGCATGTAGTTGTGTCCTGTTTTGTTTTTTTAATCTATCCAGCCACTCCATGTCTTTTGATTAGAGTATTGAATCCATTTAGAATTAAAATAATTCTTCATATGAAAAAAACTTACTAATGCCATCTTATTACCTGTTATTTGGCTGTTTTGTAATTCCCTTATTCCTTTCTCCTTCTCCTGTCTTCCTTTGTGAATTGATTTTTCATAGTGGTATGCTTTGATTCCCTTTTCTTTTAATGTGTGCATCTGCTGTAGGTTTTGCTTTGTGGTTACCATGAGGCTTATATAAAACATCTTATAGATATAAGAGTCTATTTTACCCTGATAACAGCTTAACTTCAATTGCATACAAAAATTCTACCTTTTTAATGCCTGCCTTTTATGTTTTTGATGTCACAGTTTACCTCTTTTTATATTGTGTATTCATTAGCAAATTATTGTATCTATAGTTACTTTTAAGAATATTTTCTTTTAACCTTTATACTAAAGTTAATTAATTTTTTTCCAAACTTTTGTGGAAAACTTCCAGCGTTTCTCAATTAACTTAATTAGAACCAAAAAAAAAAAAAACTCTTGTGCATATTGAACAAGTATCCATCAATTCCTGCTTTATTTTCTAACATAAAGTTGTTGGATTTTATCAATTGCACTTTCTACATCTATTGGGATGATGATACATTTCTCTCTAGCTCTATTAATAAGATAAAATGAATTTCTTACTATTGAACAACCCGTGTATTCCTAGAATAAACCCACCATGGTCGAGGTATGTTTTGGCTACTATTAGTATATTTAAGATTTTTGTATGGACATTTAGGAGTGACTGATTGTAGGGCTTTTTGTTTTTAAATTATTTTTATTTTTATTTTCTGATGTTAAAAGATTGGTAAGTTAAATTCTGTATGGGAGAATTCTCTACAACTTCTCTACAGGAGAAAACACAGGTAATGAAAATGTTATTTCCTCCAAAATTGTAAGCCTTAATATGCCTCAAATTCATACTGTAAAGCTCAATTCATGATACTTAGGAGAAATAATTGAGTCTGAATTGAATCTGAAATGGCTTCCACATCTTTTCTCCTAATGTTTTCTGATAATCATGTGTTTGATTTTTTTAAGTGAATAAATGACATTTTTTACATGTGCTGAACACTTTGAATTTATTGATTATAAATTTAATATATTAAAATATTAGAAAATAATCTGGGAAATGCAGGGTAGTCATTAATTGAATTATAATAAATCTTATTTTACGATCTTTGTCAATACTATAAGATAAAAACTGTGTACTAGTTCTCTGACATACTGTTTCATATGATTTATTATGCTTTTTCTTGACAGAGTTTAGCATCTTCAAATGTGGTTTTTTTAATTCCCGTAGGTTTAAAGGGTATTTGGAACACAAATTTCAGTACTAATAACTCAATTTATTGACTGAACTCGAAGTTTAATCATAGTTATGGGGAGTGGTTCCTTATTAATTATTGTGATGCACTTATAAAAATTATCTTTGATGACAAACTATTATGCAAAATATAGATGTTCATTTACTCAGTATAAACTACTCATACAATTCCATAAGCTAAGTTCTTTTTATTTATTTTTTATTTTTTTCTTTGTTCAATCTTTTTAATACCATGCACAACAAAAAATAAGTATAATTAGTGCCACTTAGCACTTGCATTAACAGTTATTTATCTTTAAGTTATAAAATCAATAGTTCATTCAAATTTAGTTTCCCTATACTTTTTGCCCAATTCACACAAAAACAATGTATTTTTTAAAAAGCATAATGACATAAAATTTTATCCAAGGTTGCAGTCTTCCATGCTGTCTTCTTCACACATCACATCTAGAAAATGAACTTCATATGCTTGATTCCATAAGTTTTGAAGAAAACCATTATAATAAGTGCCCACAATCCCAGAATAAAACTGCCAGGAGGATGCCAATCTTTCAGCTTTGGTTTCTGGTGAATTATCTGAGCTACAGGAAGTTGTTCAGCTTATTTCAGTGGTTCCACGAGTTCCTCATCCATCCAGTCTTTCTTATATCTGCTTTCCATGATTTCTAGATCTGGTTGCAAACTAATAGTCTCTTGTAATTTCCACTTTCCGTACGCTTCCAAAAAAATCAGTTATCAGGACATTTTTAGGATCCCTCTGAAAAAGATCAGTGCGATGTCCAGGGGTAGACACACAGAGACTTCTAGGACATAACTGAAAAAGGTCATTCATATTAGTTTGGCTAGCTGGATTAATTTCTTCCAAAAATGCCAAGACATAAAGTGTGTATCTATCCATAAGGTGGACTTCAATTGCAGGATCAGGTTGATGCGAGAGTGAATCTTCTCCCACTTGGCTACTAGCTAAAGCCATTATGTTAGGAGAATAAAATCGTTCATACATGAATGCTCCTTGATAAGTATCAATAATAAACAGTAACTCGTTGTAGCGTCTTTTTTCCCACATTTGCTCAAAAGCATCTGCAAGTTCTATGTTGGTAATCTTCAGAATCTTGAAATTTCAAGAAACCATTTCCACCATGTCCTGTCATATAAATAAGAATATTGCTTCTATCCTCAGAAAGAAGACGTTTTGAGCGAGGAGTACTAGGTGGGATCCTGCCGGTTAATACCCATAAAAAATTCTCCGCAGTTACCTCATAGCTTCTATAACCCACTTCCACATCATCTCCATACACACTTAGTTCCATATTCTTGTGACTAAACACCGTAGCTGGTTTGGGATTTCTAGGGTTGCATGCCATATCGTCTGCAAGCATCAGAACAATGTGACTGTCAGGAATACCTCGCCTCTTGACACTTCTGTAAGAGAGAGTATCTGCAACATGCCAATAATTAAACCAGAACCGGGATGTACATACCAAAACAGCCCAGTTGTTTGTGTGGCCACTTCGAAAGAACTGTTCTGCTTGATCCTCGATCTGACTAGCGGCCAAGGTGCCGAAGGTCAAAAGCAACAACCCTGCCAGGGTAGTCAAACTCTTGCTGAGAAAACACGCGGCCACCACGTTTCCCGGCTTCAGCTTCCCTAAGCTAAGTTCTTTTTAATGAGGTTGAGAAAAATAGCAACATATATACTTGAAGCCCTGAGTGAGACTATTTACTTTCTCTATTATGATATCCTTTTGTTCATTAATAGCCATCACTGAATGCACATCTTATCTCTAACATAGCAGCGTAAGCATATGAAAAATAAGTTATCACTCTTAAAGAGTTCACCATCTAATGAGAAGCTGAAACTTCGTTATTGCATTGGTTAGAAAAGATTTTAGGATTTTTTTAGGTTAAAAGAACAAGTATCAGGAGTCATATTTAGTTCTGATTTGTATTACATCCTTAGTAGATGAAATAGGTTGAATGACTTGTGAATATTACATTAAAGCAAATTATTAATTAAAAGTATATACTTATGTGAATATATATGTGTGTATCTGCGAGGCGAGCGTGATAACCACTACACTACGGAAACGGGACCATATATGTGTGTATCTGTAAGTGCACATGAGCAGGTGTGTGTGCACGCGCATGCACGCTTGGGGAATTATTAGGCGTATACATTAAAATTCTTTATCCACTAGGTCTATTATGTAAAATATTAGCAATTTCTTAAGATTCAATGTAACGTGCATCATAACTGCTCTCCATATGCAGTATTATCATTACTAAATAAAATAGGTATATATTTTCCTATTTATTTAGGTTTTAAGCTTTTGATTGCCTACTACCCTTTAAAATTCAAAACCAGTACTATATGCAATCTTATTATTATAGTTGCTTTCACTTCTTGGAAATGTACTTTTCTGAGCTAATTCATGTGATTAATCTCTCAGATTGTTCTGTGATGTTGCACTGGTATAAAATCTTATTGGGGATATCTGGAACAGTAAATGGTATTCTGGTTTTGGCTTTGATCTCCCTGTCTTTACTGGGTAAGTTAAAAGATCTTAAATAAAAATATAGAAAATGTTTACTATTTTCTTATGACTCTTTTCATATTCATTCATTCATTTGTTCATTTTTTTGTTAACAAAGTCTTAATAAGAAGCTACTATGTATAAAGCCATATACTGTACTCCATAGCAATGCATTTAATATGTAGGCAAATCAGGTATCTTGTCCTCAAATGGCATACAATCTAAAAGGAAGAAAATTGTGTGTGTGTGTGTGTGTGTGTGTGTGTGTGTGTGTGATGTGTATTGGGAAACCACATTTTTGGATTTCTTAGAAACCTGTGAATAAAATTTCATGATTTTTCTTAAAAATGTTTACATGTTGTATCTAAGATTGTATTTAGTTTATACTTTATACTACTATACCCCAAGCATTACTACAAATTTCTGAAATAAAAAAAGCCCTCAAAACCAAAAAACCAAAAAAGGAATAATCATGGTGATAAATCTCTAGTGAAAGAAATAGACTTTAAATAAGTAATTATGGTAGAACGGGCTAAGCACAGTGTCGTTGGTTTCAGCAAAATCATGACATTAAGAAGGCATGGAAAGAGCATGTATACTCCCTAGAGTGGAAATTTTGCTTCATTTACTACTGTTTCACCCGTTCTTAGCATGATGCCTGGCACAGAATAGATCCTCAACAAATATGTATTCTATAAGTGAATTAATTATGTAGTATTTGAAATTATTTTTCATTCAATAAAATGAAAATAAGAAAGAAACTTTCTAGCTATCCCTTCAGTTGTTTCTTGTTCCAATCATCAGAATCATTCCAAAGAATCTGTGTCTGGAGCACTGCACAGGAGGAGATATTTACCCAATGTTAAAATAATTCTGTTTTTAAGTTTCTCAGGGAATATTGCTAAAATGCCAAGAAGCAAAGAATTCAAATATCACCCAACATGATGATATTGGAAACCTGAAAATGAACAGTGGCACAAGAGGAAATATAAGTAATAAGGACACAAGCCACTGTGGTTCAAAAGCTACAGACCATTCAGGTATCTCTCAAGACTTGGCCTATAAAATTCTTTTGGCTTTCTAAGTTTGAAAAATCCTATTTAACAGTTATGCAGATTACATTAACAAATAAAGATTTGATATCAATCTACTTTTCATTCAAAACTTCATATATACATATAATTTATTACTCTTTTTGTGGTGGGAGGATAGGGATCAGTGAAAAGAACATAACAAAGAGGCTCTTCCCTTCAGGAATTTAAAATCAAATTGAAACACACAAATACGGAAAGTTAATTCCGATTATAAGGCAGTATGTAACTAACTATTTTTGTCTCTTATTTATTCAGTTTTGAAGTACAAAATGAATAAAAGTAATTATACACATGAATGATTCATTATGATTTTATGCTTATAACTTCCAATTATACAAAATTTTAGAAAACTGTCCCTTCTACTTCCAATTTTGTTTTAGTTTAACTTTAAAGCGCTTAACTTTTTGGGCCTTCAACAATTTGTTTTATAGTATATGTGAGAAATGTGCAGATTAATTTATTTTATAATTATTTATCAAAGGATTTTCTCTAGGGGCGCCTGGGTGGCTCAGTCGGTTAGGCGTCGGACTCTTGCTTTCAGCTCAGGTCATGCTCTTGGGATCCTGGGATAAAGCCCCAAATAGGACTCAGCACTCTGTGGGGAGTCTGCTGGAGTTCTCTCTCTCCCTCACTCTTTGCTCTTCCCCTGACTCTAAATAAATAAATAAATAAATAAATAAACAAGATCTTTTAAAAAAAGGATTTTCTCTAATCCACTAGTTTGTGTTGTTCTCCTTATCACATATGAAAATGTCATATATATTATTGTTTACTTATTGATACTCTTTTCTTTTGGATTATCTATCTGTTTTACAAGTCCCAAACTAATTGAAATACTGTAATTTTAACACTTATTTTAGACTCTGACTAGCTAATTCGTCATTATGTTGGGTATTATAATGGAACTTTTTCAGAGGTAAGAAAGCTTTGACAGGTAAACGTTGAATCATATAGACACCATTAAACTTTTATTAAAATGTCTAAATACTGTATATCAGGTTGTAAGATATTAATTTCTTATTACTTTTTTCTTCTTTTTTAATTGAGGAAATATCCACAAACATGAAGTTAAGCATTTAAAATAAAACAATTCAATGGCATTAGGACATATGAATGTTCAACGACGGTATCTAGTTCCAAAACATTTTCATCACCCAAAAAGAAATCCTATTCCCAATAAGCAATTCCCCATTCCCTCTCCCCCAGCCTTTAGCAACCACTAATCTGCTTCCTGTCTCTGTGGATTTACCTATTTTGGACTTTCATATGATGGAATCATACAATATTTCACTTTTTGTGTCTTGCTTCTTTCACTTAGCATAATGTTTTCAAGGTTCATCCATGTTCTATCATATATCAGCATTTTATTCCCTTTTCTGACTGAAGAACATTCCTCTGTTTGTATAGATCCACAATTTGTTTAAGATGGCAATACAAAGCGAAGTGTTCTGTAGATTCAAAGAAATTCCTATCAAAATTCCAATGACCTTTTTTTGTGGAAATGGACAAGGTGATCCTAAAATTCATGTGAAATTGGAAGAAATCCTGAATAACAAAAATAATCTTGAAAAAGAAGAATTAATTTGGAAGATTTACATTTTCCAATGTTAAAACTTAATGGGATGGAGAGAATGAATAATGACTGCTTAATATTTACAGGGTTTCATTTTGGGGTGATGAAAATATTTTGGAATTAAATAGTAGTTATGTTTGCACATTGTGGATGTAATAAAATCCATGGCATTTGCACCTTAAGGTGATTAAAATGGTGAATTTATGTCATATGAATTTTACTTCAATAAAGAAGGGAGATTTTGGGGGGCACCTGGGTGGCTCATTCGTTAAGCGTCTGCCTTTGGGTCAGGTCATGATCCCAGGGTCCTGGGATAGAGCCCTGCATCGGGCTCACTGCTCAGCCTGAAGCCTGCTTCTCTTTCTCCACTCCCCCTGCTTGTGTTCCCTCTCTCGCTGTGTCTCTCTCTGTCAAATAAATAAATAAAATCTTAAAAAAAAAAAAGAAGGGAGATTTTAATGGCCATAAGTTTGAATAGTTATACTGACCTGAACTCATATTTATTCATACAATTTACTTTCTCTCGTTATTATTCCAAAGTCTCAGATATTTTCAATTGAAGACCTCAGTTTAATTTAATTTAAGAAAATCAAAGAACTTCAATTTGTAATTATATAGGGGCTGAAAAACTATTATTTTCGATACTATTTAATATCAAAAAAGAGTTATTAAGGGAAGATTTATGCACATAAGACAAGGAGAGAAATCTTAAAGCTTTATATGATTAAATTCTAAGAGAATGGTATAAATAATATTTAATCTCACAAGTAGCATTAATGCAATTTACAGCTTAAATGGTTCATGTTATTTTAGTAATTACATTAGAACTGGGCATGAAAAAGAAATCCTCTTTTGTCTAAGTTTTGCTTCATCTTATGAAATTAATTTCTTAATTCCCGTGAATTATCATTTGTAATTTGGACATCTTTTAAATCTGAGCACTTCGTTAGAGTGATTTTATCATACAGCTCCACTCTTATTTATACGACACAGAAGTATTCAATTTTCATTGAATACGTATGTAACTTAATTTTCTTTGTTTCCTCCATTTCCCTATAGGGTTGTGCCCATCTGAATGGCTCAAATATCAAAAAAAGTGTTATTGGTTCTCTAATGAGATGAAAAGTTGGAGTGACAGTTATGGGTATTGTTTGGGAAGAAAATCTCATCTACCAATCATTCAGGACCAACTTGAAATGGTAAGTGATTTAGTGTCAGGGTTATGACATTAATCTCTGTGCAGTTAAAAATGGTATTCCTCAAGACAATTATCATATGATCTCACTCATATGTGGAATTTAAGAAACAAAACAGAGGATCATAGGGGAAGGGAGGGGAAAAATAAAACAAGACAAAATCAGAGAGGAAGACAAACCATAAGAGACTCTTAATCATAGACTCTTAAACAAACTGAGGGTTGCTGGAGGGGAAGGGGGTTGAGGGTGGAGTAGATGGGTGATGTACATTAAGGAGGGATTTAGTATGGATTTATACATTTTTTTACTACTTTGTTGATGTAATGATCACAGGGTGTTATGTGCAACCGATGAATCACTAAACTCTACCTCTGAAACTAATAATACACTTTGTTAATTACTTGAATTAAAAAAAATTATGCTAAATGAATGAAAAACAAATGGCTTTCCTCAAGGGTGCCTGGGTGACTCAGGCAGTTAAGCATCTGACTCTTGATTTCAGCTCAGGTCATGATCTCAGGGTTATGATCTCAACGTCCTGACATCAAGCTGATGGGGGCATCAGCTCCACACTCAGAGTGTGCCTGGGATTCCCTCTTTCCTTCCCCCTCTGCCCCTCCCCTCTCTCACACACACTCTCTCTCTCTCAGGCTCTCTAAAATCAATCAATGAATAAATGAAATCTTTTTAAAAAATGGCTTTTCTCAAATTTCTTCCCACCCTTCCATTAAATTATCATTTATCTCAATCACCGAGTTTTTGGCACCCTCCTAATTTTTGTGCTCAATGCCAGTGCTTCACTTGACTCATGCTAGACCTGGGCTGAACATTCGTATTCAATTTACAAGTGATATATATGTATGTGTATGTATGTAATAAATACATAGTGTGTGTAAATAAGTTATGAATTGATTAGTATAAGACTATTCATGTAGGATGCTAATTGTCCAATAAAATTCTAAATCTTAATTAGTATGTCTACATTATTAAAATATTCTGTTCACTTAGTTACTCATTACTTTTTAGGCTTTTATACAGAAAAACCTAAAACAAACAAACTATGTGTGGATTGGGCTTAACTTTACATCACTGAAGAGGACATGGACCTGGGTGGATGGTTCTCCATTAGATTCAAAGATGTGAGTCCAAAAACACTGTCTGATTTACTGTCTATTGTAGAACTTATCTCCATAAAACACCTCTAAGTCCACCAAAATCAACTCTGAAATAATTTTGATATTAAGGAATTTGAAAGGATGAAAATTGATTTAATGTTCACTGGAATAATGATGGATATTTTGGTTTTGGTTTCAAAGCTAAAAGAATTGAAAACAGTAATCATTGTGCATTTATTGTTTAAAGACTACACCATATAAAAAAATGGAAAGAAGACTAGAACAGAGATATGGACAGAGATTTACTCTTAGCTCTGTCATTTCTAACAGACTCTCTGGGAACTCTGTGCAAATCACAGAGAATAAGACTAAGTTACAGAGATATTGTAACTTTTAGTGAATCAAGGGATTTGAAAATGCCCTAAAATCTGAATGGCCTTTCAATTAAGGGAGGGTATTAGTTGAAAACACAAATGGATGTCTTTGGCAACAATGATTAACAATGAATTTATCCCTTCTTCTACAGATTTTTCATAAAAGGACCAGCTAAAGAAAATAGCTGTGCTGCCACCAAGGGAAACAAAATTTATTCTGAAACCTGCAGCAGTGTTTTCAAATGGATTTGTCAATCAATCAATAATCAATGATCAAAGTTTTTTTGCCAATTAGGTTCTAATATTAATCTTAAGGAGTAAGAATTTAAAACTACAATTAAAAAATAGAATTGCAATTAAACAACAAAATGTCTTCTCCATCTTCCCTCCATCATCTACCTTGGTTCTAACCTTAGAGTACCCCATGTAAACAATCAAAAATATTCCCTTTCAATGTTTTACGTGGTAATATAATCCAGTGTGAGTCCATGCGTTCATACTCAAGATTTTTATTCATTTTTCATTTTACAACAAATGTGGTCAAATTATATCTGCTTTTCTGTATTGTGCTTGTTTAATTTGTAACAATATCCTATGCAAATTTCATATAATTCTGAGTTGTGCTTTGGTATGGATTTATACATTTTTTTTACTGCTTTCTTGATGAGCATTAACTTTGTTCTCAAGTTTTTTCTACTGTAAACTATGCTGCAGTAAACGTTCTGAATATCTTTTTAAAAAGTAATACCTGTTATTTCTTTGATATAAACCTTAAAACTGGATTTTATGACTCAAAAGCATTAAATATGTTGTTTTCTTTAGATTTTATACAATTTTAATCTAAATTTAGAAACTATCATAAACATAAAATTACAGGTACAGCACAAAAGCACTTTCCTTCTTCCTGAACCTCTTGAGAATTACTTGTCAGATTGATACATTTTATTGTAAAATTTCAAGTATCATTGGATACTTTTGTGTACATTTTCTACAAAAAAATCCCTTACTTAATCACAAATAATGATCAAAATTAACAAACTAGCACTGACACAGTGCTACCATCTAATTCTCAGACTCTCTTTAAGGTTTGCCAATTGTCTCTAGAGTAAAAGATCCAGCTCAGAATCATCTTCTGCGTTTAGTTATTATGTCTCTTTAATCTCCTTAAATCTAGAAGAGTTCTTTAGCCTTCCTTGCTATTCACAGCTTGACACTTCTGAATACTACAACCCGGTTATTCTGCAAAATGTTCTTCCATTTGAATCTGTCTGATTATTTCTCATGGTTATATTCAACTGCTCCTTGGCAGAAACAGTGAGAAGTTCTCACTGCATCCTTTCCAATGGCACACACATTTATTTGTTCCATTGTTGATGCTATTGACTTTGTTCACATGCTTAATCTGATGTCTATCAGACTTCACTGTAAAGTTTCTCTTTTCCCTTTGTAATTAATTAATATTTTGTGGACAGTGACCAAGATGGTTTTAACATTCCCTTCAGCTTAACTAAATTTTAGAAAAGCTTTGTTCTTCCTGACCTCCTCATTTTTAGACCATTTACTTGAGGAAACTTGTAATTGGAAATTCTGTCTCCGCTTCTTTGAGATGCAAATCTTTCAAAAAGCTTTTTAAAGGCTTTTCAACCCAGAAGTGTCTCTCTTAAGGACCAGAGAGTCATTCCTTTGAAATGTAATCATCAAGAAAAGTAGCACCTCTATTTCTTAGTTTCTGTGGGAAGGTAGGAGGCTAACTTCAGTGGGCATCTAGATCCAAGTTGTAAAACTCTCTCCTATCATGAAGACCTGAAAAAGTTTAATTTGCCTCTGGGTACAGCTGTTTAGCAGACACAGATGGTGTATGATCTCCTCCCTCGCCCCAGCTCTGCAAAACCTTGCTGTCCTCTGTTTCAGCAGATTTTAGTTCAGACCGAGTTCTTGCCTATGTCCCTATTGTCATAACATTGAATGAAGTCTTTTCCTGTGTAATATTGTTTGGTGCAATTTTTGCTTTGACAGAAGGTACTTTTAGACTTTGTAAATATCCCATTCTTCATCAGAATCTCAATGTATTCATTTTTGTATTTTTATCTTTGGGACTCTCATTTTCATATTTTGTTCAATTTGTATACTCTATTTTGACTCTCAACTTGTTCCAGACCTAGTCGCAAAAGTTACCCTTTGAGGTGACATTGCTATCCTTGATCTCCATGATCCTTTGCTGGTGTGTAGTGTTGTTTATTTGTTTTGTGGTAATAACCTTAGCAGAATGCCAGTAACCATTTTCGCCAATGTTTGAACTGGTCTTTATGTTCGAGTCTGATTTCCTGTGACTCTCAAAGATTGGTGCTGGGGTACACTGATGATCACAAACCTAAATCTAATCTAAAATATGCACAAAATATGAGCAATAATTAATTTTTTAGACATATTAAACTTACCATTCACAATTTTATACCATAAATGTAAAACAACACATCTTCTTTGAATTATTGAAACAATAATCCCAATAATCCCCCAGAGAAAATTTTAGGGCAATCACATTAATGAATTTAATAGGAATATTAAAAAATAAATATCAGAATAAATCAACTTAGAATAAATATAACACCATAGCCAAGTTGAATTTGATCTAGGAATTCAAAATAGTTATTTAATATTAGAAAACTTTTGTCATTTACCACATTGAAAGATTAAGGAAGAACATCAAAATAGATGAAGGAAACAAAAACATATAAGAAAATTCAAAGTCCCTTTCTATTGAAAAAATTTTTTTAGGAAACAGGAACAGAAAAGAACTGCCTTAACTTAAAAAAGCGCATAAAAATGAAATAAAAGACTGATAGTGTTGAAATGTTAGAAGTGGAGTGCCTGGGTGGCTCAGTCAGTTGGGCATCTGCCTTTGGCTCAGGTCATAATCCCAGGGTCCTGGGATTGAGTTCCATGTCAGGCTTCCTCCTCAGTGGGGAGTGTGCTCCTCCCTCTCTCCTTATTGTTCTCTCTCTCTCTCAAATAAATAAATAAAATATTTAAAAAAAGAAGATGTTAGAAGAATTTTCTTTAAAATGTGAAACAAATTAATAATGTTCACTGCCAATATTGTCTTGGCAGTTCTACACATTTTAATTATACAAAAATTAAGTAATAGTACTAAGAAAAAAAAACTTATTATTTAAATATTTACAATATTTTTTACAATATTTAAAAGAATCCACAAATTATTAGAATTATGAGCTTTCAGAATGTATGTTGAACAGGAGAAGAATAACACAAAGAATTACATTTCCATATATAAAAGTAACTATTATAAAAAATAATAAAATTACATAATTACAACAGCATAAACATCAGATACATTTAATAGGGACACATATAATAAATAACATGCAGTGACTGGTTAGAAAAACTATAAATCATACAAGAAGACAAACACCAATATAAGATATATATTATAAATGAATAAGAAATAATATTATAAATACAACACTTTCCAAATTGATCTATAGGTCCTGTGAAATTAATTACAGGAGTCTTCTAAAATTGATATAGAAAAGATCCAGGCCTTGAAAAGTAGAAAAATAAGTTGAAGGAAATTATTTTGACAATTATCAAGATGTATTATCAGGCTAGAACATTAAAGCAGTGAAGTGTTGAAAGTTAACTTATACAGAGGGAAAGAAAAAAAGAATTACAAAAATCATGGTACCCATGTTGCAATTCCACTATGGAAACATTAAGTTAGTGCATTTTCCTCCTGCAAATCCATTTTCTTTCTGTGTAGCATCTGGCTGTTGCTGCACCATCATCATCGAGGTAAGCACATTTTTCATTTCCTCTCACAGAAAACCTACAATAAAGGGATTAAACACCATGTACCAAAAAAATCCTGTGATTTCTCATTTGCCCAATGACCCCATTTAAAAAAATATCTGTCCAGAGTCCTGAAAAAGTGTGCTGTGGCAGTGTCCTCTCTTGCTAAGGGGAAGATATCTACCAAATCAGACCATAAGAGTTCCTCTTCCAAGAATTTATACCTGTTAAACTGACATTAAGATAGTTATGTGTAATCAGTGGAACTACCAGTTTATATAAACCAATAGTTCTTAACACAAGGCGATTTTGCTTTGTGTTCCCCACCCCACCCCCCAACACACACTTGGCCACATCTGGAGACATTTTGGGTTGTCATAAGTGGAGGCGGGGGGAGGACTGCCTAATAGGTAGAAGCTAGAGATGCTGCTAACATCCTGAAATGCACAAGACAGCACCCCGTCCCCACAACAAAGAATTATTCAGCCCAAAATGTCAGTTGTGTTGCTGTTGGGAAATTCTATTATAAACTAAGTGGCTAAGTGGCTGGCAGTCACCATTTAGGGTGGTTATGTGGAGGTCATTTGTGCAGTAAATGTTGCAAAGTGGAAGATATGAGGGCCAAATAAAATCAGGTAAAAATGAACAAGTTTAACTTGAACTGTAAAAGATGTAAACAAACAGGTAGCATGAAGTTTGAAGAATAGATATAAATTGGAGAATATAGGTTAAAATCAGGCAAATGTTTTTTTGGATTTTTTTCTTTTTTTTTGGTCTGTGTTTATGAATCACCGGTCTTTATTTTCAAAATAACCAACTAAGATCTTCCCTCTTATATCCTGATTTCCAACCTCCCTGGTTGATTCTTGGAACTAATCTCAATGCATGATACTGTTTTCCCTCTCATTTTTCCAACACACACCCAAACCTTGGGCTCTAGAGAAATGCAGCTAATGCAAAGGTTCTGGAGAAGGCTGTGCTATCTAAATTTAAATAATCCCCCAAAGAAAGAAACTCACCATTTGTTAAATATGGTTCCATTTACCCATCGTCCTGCTTGATTTTCTGTCATCTCCAGCCCAATCCAGTGATCAGAAGTGCATTTGTGTCGCTTAAGAAATGCCTTTAGAGATGAAATAAATTTTATATATTTTTTAGTTTTTACTACAACCTATTGTGTATCCCTTGCTTTGCAGGTTGTGAGGAGCAAGGCAACAAATGTTCAACTCCTGCTTCACCAGAAAATAGCAACAGGATTTTGAGAAAGCATTTTACCTTCTGACCCTTAGTTTTCTTACTTGTAAACAAAGATGTGAGATAAGTTTTCTTTAGGATACTTTTTGATTCCAAATTGATAGATATTCAATATGCAAATCTATTCCTCCAGGATTTTAATACCATAAACTCCCAGAAAGCCAGCGTTTGCAACTGACTTCTTACACAGCCTTTTTAATCATCAGATACTTATTATAATGTTTTTCCACTTCCCAGTAAATACTACTATACTGATTTTAATGTTATATTTTACTTCAAATTCTCTCCCAAAAGGATCACATGGGCACGCACACAGACACACACCCTCCATATACCCAATTCCTTTAGAATTTAATTCTCAAATTTTATTTTTCTGCCCCAAAATTTCTATTTCTAAAGAGATCATTCAGGGGAAAAATATAATTTTATCTTCATATTTCTCCTTCTCTCCTTATTCATTCAGTGTTGAAATTTCTTGCTGCCTTGGAGCCTTTTTAACCACACAATTATATACAGAAAGTCATTGAGTCTATTATGCCACTAAATATCTGGGAAACCACAAACTTGACATTGTATCACTCCATGTTTCAATTTTATGATAAATATAAGGGATGGGTTCACAACATTATGGTCCATTCCTGTCTATAACAGTGACACTAATAATAACTTTTGACATTTTAATATACCATTTTCTGCAGGATTTCATAAATTTATTTGAAAAAAAAATTTAACTCATCGAGCTAAGCTTCGGGTTTATGAAAGAACAGATTAAATTAAACACTGTCCCTGGATTCACAGGGTTTCATTTATAGTGAAGAAACTTATGTAAACATAGAGTTAGAAAATATCCTCCTGGATAAGGAGAAGAATGTGACTGTAATAAATACAAAGTGAAATTTTAGTTTATAAGACAGAAGTATCTGAATCTTTATAAGGCACTTGCATATAGGATGTGCTCTAAGAGGTGTATCTGGAGGGGAAGAATAGAATATTCCATAATAAATACAGACAACAAGAAAGAAGAGGACAATTCATATTCTAGGCTTAGGGAAGAGCTTGCTTGAAGGCAGAAAAAAATGTGAGAAAGGATAAATGTATTGACAACCAACAGTGTATATGTTATTGGATAACTGGGAAAATTGGATGAGTTTCAGTAGTTGTGGTCTTAGTGACAGGGAACAGGGATGTAAGTTTCCTAAAGCCTGTCCTAAGAAAAATGTTAATTATTATTTGCTTACTAAAAGAATACCCATGTGGCTTCTTGTTAAAGATGCAAGATAACTTTACATAAGTGGAAGTAAATATGAAAAATATTTCATGAAACAAGCTATATCCCATTTTAACTAAGGAAAACATTTTGTAATTTAAGTAAACATATATAATATTTTAATTAAGTTGTTTTAAATAAACAGTCCTTTAAAATTCTTCTATATATTATTTTTATCACTCCTTCACAGACAGCTTTTCCTCATTTTGCTTGTCACTTAAATTTTGCCCAGATTATGTAGTAAATATAGGAATCTATGACTTCCAAAATATATCAGGAAATTGTAGGATCAAAGTCTCTTTTCTTGATTCAAAGAGTACGATCATTCTTAACTGATATGTTTAATGACTTCTCTTAAGTTCAAAACTAATTATTTTGGTATGCTTTGATCTTTGTGTTCTATGATATTCACTATTTTTGTCAGCCTTTGCTGACAAGATTCTTATAAGTGAAGATTTTTAAAATATTTGCCTTGTTAATTCTTTACCTCTCAAAATTTTTACTAGCACTCATTATTTTTCCATCTTGTTGCAAATTTAGACATTTTTCCCCAAGAGGAACTATAAAGGACAATTTAAGAATTTCTCAGAATGTTCATTGCAAAAGTCTTGCAAAATTCAGCTGTGAAACTACTGACTACATACAGAAGATCTTCCTATTGATTCGAGTCTGCATCTTCCTTGATTTGCTGTGTCTACTGTTCACATACCTAGTTTTTTGTTTTATTTGGATTTCTATACCTTTTGTTTTAACCAAAATAGTTGAGTTTTCTTGCACTATAAATTGTCCCTGTCCGGTTCACATCCATTTAAATTTGAACCAATCTTTGCGCAGATTACGTAAATGTATTTTATTGACCACAGAATTAAGAGAATTCTCTTTTAACAATTTTAAATGCTGTGCTGTGCTGCTTAACATTTTAAACACTTAACTGAAAATTATTCAAGTTATCTTACTGCTTATATTGACCCCTTACCTATTTTTTTTATTTGAGTATAGATGATGTACAATATTACATTAGTTTCAGGGGTACAACATAGTGATTCAACAAATTTATGCATTATGGTACACTTATCACAAGTGTAGCTACCATCTGTCACTTATACAAGGCTATTACAATATCATTGACTGTATTCCCTATGTTGTGCCTTTTATTCCTGTGACTTATTCTTTCCATAACTGGAAGCCTGTACCCCCCACACCCCTTCACCCATTTTGCCCATCCTATCACCCCTTTCCCTCTGGCAACCATCAGTTTGTTCTCTGTATTTCTAGATCTGATTCTGCTTTTTGTTTGTTTATTCATTTGGTTTTTTTAAAATCCACATATAAGTGAAATCATATCTTGACCCTTAACTTTTAAAGAAACTAAACAAGAGTAAAAATGTATGTTTACCACATAAGTGATTCAGGGGAAGAACAGATTTCACAAGTGCAGAAGTATGTAGTTTCACAATCCTTTGTTAAAGTTCTAGGATATTTCCTTTACTTATATAGGATTTTTGCCATGTAAATCAATATTTATTTTAAAAAGGGCCATTAAGCTTTTAATTTGTACCTGCCTTTATGGTATAGCAAATGTGGCAACTTCAAATAAAACATAGTGTGTGTTCAGTGGAAGCTCATGCTTCAGTCTAAGACTTTCAGTTACATATCTATTCAATTACTGGTAGTGAGTGCTCTGATGGAAGCTGCTACGGGCCTCAGAGAGAACAAAGCAGGACTAAGTCAGAAGAAGTTTCCTCAAAGGGGGTAGATTGGAGAATCCCATCCTTCCTAAAACAGTTGTCTTTATGGAGTACTGACTTTTAAAAGGATTCCAAATATTATCAAGTTCTTCTATTTATACTCCTTAAAATATAAAGATACCTGTCAAGTCTACTACTTGATAAAAGTCTTACACTATTCAAACCAAACATCACCAAGTTTTTCAACTGCATCTCACATGGCATGTTCTAAAAATCTTCTGCATAGACAGACATGTGAAAAATTTTAAAAATCATATTACCATTTGAATATTCCCAATGCCCCTACTTAAGAAATTGCATAAGAATTGCATATCAAATTACCATTTCTTCCTCAGTGTCAATCATAGTTAGGTCAGCACGTTGAGTGACACAGTTGTGTCTACTTGAATTCCAATCCCCTTCTTCTTTAGAGAAGTAATAGCATTTGTTTTGGAAACTAATCCAATCATCTGGGCAGGAATCCTGAGTACTGGTAAATGCTAAAAGTGGAAATGAGACAAACACATACATTAAGGGCCAGATAAAATAATATGCCTCTGTATTTTGAGATCAATGGGGAAAGACAAGATTGTGATGTAAGTTTTTGATCATGACCAGAATTGCATATCTATCATGCAACAAGTTGAAAACAAATTTCATGTTAGGTTAAATGACAGCAGTTCAGGATTTGACAGGACACTGATATTCCTTTCAACTTCAACTTGTGATACATCATCCTTCATAGGGCTACCAGTGTGATTTTACTTGTGTTAAGTCACCTATATAACTTTTGGGTAAGTGAAATATAACAAAATCCTAGCATTGTCTGGAGGTAATAAAAATACTAATTTATATTAGACTGTTATAATCTAGGACACATGTTTTAATTTCTAAGGAAGCAATTAAAAGAATAAAACAGAATATATAATTAACAATATGTGTGTTTGATTGCTTATTGTCAACTAAGTACCACTATCACTGTATGGCTCTGAGTTAGATGCTGAAAAGAACCCACATGAGATTTTGAAGGTGGAAGTAAAGCAGAAACTTTTATCCTGGGAGACCTAGGGCATAGGAACTTCACAGGCCTTTTAATGAGTTTGCCTTTGGTAGTCTTGATAGCTAGATATATTTTTAGACTTTCCTTTAATCTTTGGTTCTACAAACTCATTAGCACTTTAAGCCAAAATCATTAGTGACTATTTCTCCTCCAGCTACACAGCTTTCCAGACCATCACTCCTCAGCTACTTCCACAGTGATGTTATTCCTAAACCCCATATTAAAGTCCTATTCTTGTAACATTTTTAGTGTCTATTTTCCTGAAGGCACCCAGAGTGAATCAGTTTTGGGTACCAAAAGTGGGTCTAAAGGAACAAAACCTTAAGGATGAGATACGGTATTTATTGTCCACATGATTCACTTTAAAGGCATTGATTCAAACACCAGTCATAAATGGGATGCTGGTGATCTATGGTATGTGAAGATAAAACAAATTATCACCTACAGTCATCTGATGCCAAGTACCTATAGAAGGTAAAACTTTTAACACCTTTTTCTTTTTTTCAATTTTAATGCCAGTTAGTTAACATACATTGTTATATTAGTTCAGGTGTACAATATAGTGATTCAACACTTCCATGTATCCCCCCATGCTTATCACAAGTGCACTTCTTAATCCTCATCACTTATTTAACCCATGCCCCACTTCCCTCCCCTCTGATAATTATCAGTTTGTTCTCTATAATTAAGAGTATGTTTCTTGATTTCTCTCTCTCTCTTTTTTCCCCTTTGCTTGTTTGTTTTGTTTTTTAAATTCCACATCTGAGTGAAATCATATGGTATTTGTCTTTCTCTGACTGATTTCACTTAACATTATACTCTCTAGCTCCATCCACCCCATTACAAATGGTAAGATTTCATTCTTTGTCATGCTGAATTATATTCCATTGTGTATATATATATATATCACATCTTTTTTATCCATTCATCTATCGATGCTTCACAAGGGCTACTTCCACATCTTGGCTATTGTTAATAATGCTGCTATAAACATAAGGGTGCATGTACCCTTTGAATTAATGTTTTCATATTCTTCAGGTAAATACCCAGGAGTGTGATTGCTGGATCATAAGATAGTTCTATTTTTAAATTTTTGAAGAACCTCCATACTGTTTTCCAAAGTGGCTGCATCAGTTTGCATTCCCACCAACAATGCATGAATATTCCCTTTTCTCCACATCCTCACCAACACCTATTGTTTCTTGTGTTGTTGATTTTAACCATTCTGACAGGTGTGAGGGCATATCTCATTGTAGTTTTGATTTACATTTCCCTGATAAGTGATAATGAACATCTTTTCAGGTGTGTGTTGGCCACATGTATGTCTTCTTTGGAGAAATGTCTGTTTTTGTCTCCTGCCCATTTTTAATTGGATTATTTGTTTTTTGGGTGTTGAGATTTATAAGTTCTTTATATATTTTGGATACTAACTCTTAATTGAATATGTCACTTGCAAAATATCCTGTCTCATTCCATAGTTTGCTTTTTAGTTGTGTTGATTATTTTCTTTGCAGAAGCTTTTTATTTTTTATTTTTATTTTTATGTAATTTGACACCTTTTTCTTTTTTCTTTTTTTCTTTTTTTTAAGATTTTATGTATTCTTTTGAGACAGAGAGATACAGAGAGAGAGAGCATGAGCAGGGAGAGAGTCAGAGGGAGAGAGAGAAGCAGACTCCATGCTGAGTGAGGACCCCCAATATGGGGCTTAATTTCAATACCTGAGATCATGACCTGGGCCGAAACCAAGAGTTGGTTGCTCAGCTGACTGAGCCAGCCAAGTGCCCCTACAAGTAACCATTCTTAATGGAAAAATATTTTAAAACTTTCTCATGGATTTAAGAAAGAGATAAGGATGCAACCCTAACTACTTCTCTTCAACCTTGTACTGGAAGTTCAATCCAGTAAAATAAGGCAATACACTGAAAGTTATAAAGATTTCAACAGAATAAATAAAAGCATTTCTATTTGCAGATAATCTGAATGCTTACATAAACTTCTAAATGAAGATTGGCAAGTTATTTAAATTAATAATTAACATAAAACTCACATTAACAAATTTAGAAGAAAAGAAATCATATGATGTCGGCTTTCAGATCACAATGGAATTAAACCAGAAGTCAATAACAGAAAGATAGATGAAAGATTTCCCAAAACATGTAGATAAAACAACAAAGGTCTAAATAGCACATGGACCAAAGAAGAAATCTCAAGAGAAATTTTAAAATGTTTTGAACTAAAGAAAAATAAAAACACAACTTATCAAAACTTGTGGGATGCAGTGAAAGCAAAGCTTACAGGAAAATATATAGTATTGAAAGCATACTTTAGAAAAGAAAAAGATCTAAAATCAATCATCTAAGTTTTCATCTTAAAAACTAATAAGAGAAAACTAAACTTAACTAAACAGAGGAAAATAAATAATAAGGATTACAGCAAAAATAAATGAAATTGAAAGTAGGAAATTAACAAAGAAAATCAACAAAATCAAAAGCTTGTTTTTTGATGAACAATAAAATCAGCTAGCTTCTACCCAGGTTAACTATGAAAAAAAAAGGACTCAAATTAATAATATCAGAAATGAAAAAGAGGACATCACTACAGATCTTACGGAAATCAAAAGGATAATAAAGGAATACTATGAATAACTCAGTGACCCAAAATTTGATAACCTAGATGAAATGGACCAATTCTTTGAATAACACAATCTTTCAAAACTCAAATGAGAAGAAATAGACAATATGAATAGGCTATTAAAGAAATTGAATGAATAATTAGTACTATCCCAAAATAGAAAGCACCAGGCCCAGATGGGTTCACTGGTGATTTGTACCAAACATTTAAGGAAGAAATTATACTAATCCTCTACAATCTTTTTCAGACGATAGAAGCAGATGGGCTACTTCCTAACTCAATCTATGAGGCAAGCATTACCCTAATACCAAAACCAGACAAAGATATAAGAAAGGGAAACTACAGACCAGTATCTTTCATGAACATAGATACAAAAATCCTCAACAAAATATTAGCAAATTGAATCCAACAATATATAAAAAGAGTTATATACCATGACAAAGTGGGATTTATCTCAGATCTGCAAGGCTGGTTCAGCATTTGAAAATCAATTAATGTAATCTATTACATCAACAGGCTATAAAGGAAAAATCACATGATTCATGATCCTATGAATAAAATACTTGACAAAAACCTAACACTCGTGACACAAACTCCCAGGAATCTAGGAATAGAGGGGGAACTTCCCCAACTTGATAAAGACTATTTACAAAAATACCCTACAGTTAATATAATACTTAATGGTGAGAAACTGGAGGCTTTCCCACTAGAATGAGCTTTCCCTTCTCACCACTACTTTTCATTATATTAAAAGTTCTGTGTAATGCAATAATGCAAGAAAAGGAAATCATAGGCATACATATTGGAAAGGAGAGATGTTCAGAGATGACATGATTGTTCTATAGAAAATCCAAAAAAACTAAAAAACAAAACAATTCCTTTGTTCAGAGATGACATGATTGTTCTGTAGAAAATCTGAAAGAAGTAAAAAAAACCCCAATTCCTTGAACTAATAAATAATCATGGCAAGGTTGGAGGATACAGGTTAACATGCAAAAGTCAATTGTTTTCCCATGTACCAGAAATAAAGAAGTGTAATTTAAAATTAAAAATAAAATATGATTTACATTAGAACCCCCCAAAATTGAATACTTATATATATATCTAGTAAAATATATACTATATTATCTATATGAGGAAAAGTACAAAACTCTGATGAACAAAATCAAAGAAGAACTAAATAGTTTTTAGAGAGACATTCTATGTTCATAATTAAGAAGACACCATATTGTCAACATGTTACTTCTTTCTGGACTTGAGCCATAAATTTGATGAAATCCCAATCTAGGCAGGTTATTTATGAATACCAATAAACTAGTTCTAAGATTTATATTGAGAAGCAAAAAGTACAGAATAGCCAACTTAATTTGGGAGAAGATAAAATTGGAGGACTGATACTACCCAACATCAAGACTTGCTATAAAGCTACAGTAATCTCTAAGACAGTGTAGTATCAATGAAAGAATAGACAAATAAATCAATGTAATAGAGAAGAAAGATCAGAAATAGACTCACACAAATGTAGTCACCTGAACATGGACAAAGAGCAAAGATAATATAATGGAGCTAAGACAGTCTTTTCAACTAATGGTGCTAGAACAACTGGACATTCACATGTCCACGCAAAAAAAATGAGTCTAAACACAGACTTTACATCCTTCACAAAAATTAACTCAAAACATAAAAAACCTAAATGTAAACACAAAACTAAACTAAAAACAAATGTAAATGTAAAAACAAACTAAATGTAAACACAAAACAAAATGAAAAAATTTCTAGAAGATTTCATAGAGGCAAACCTTAACGACCATGGATATGGTGATGACTTTTTAGATACAACACCAAAGTCACAGCCTATGAAAGCAATAATTGATAAGCTGTACTTCATTAAAATTAACCGCTTTTGCTCTGTGAAAAACAATGTCAAGCAAATGAGAAGACAAACCACAGACTGGGAGAAAGTATTTACAAAAGACTCATCTGATGAAAGACTGTTATCTAAACATAGAAAGAACACTTAAAACTCAACAATGAGAAAAGAAACAACCTAATTAATAAATGAATAAATGGTCAAAAAGCCTAAACAGACACCTCAGCGATGAAGATATATAGATGGCAAATAAATATAAGAAAATATGCTCCACATCACATGTCATCAGGAAAATGCCAGTGTAAACAATAATGGGATACTACACACCTATTAGAATGGTCAAAATCCAGGACGCTGACAATACTGAATGCTGGCGAGGAGGTGGAGTAACAGGAGCTTCCATCCATTGTCAGTGGGAATGCAAAACAGTACAGGCACTTTGAAATACAATTTGGAGTTTTCTCACAAAACTAAACACATTCTTACCATACAATCCAACAAGTGCACTCCTTGGTATTTACCCAAAGGAGTTGAAAACTTCTGTCCACACAAAAACCTACATATGGTTGTTCATGCAGCTTTATTCATGATTGCCAAAACTTGGAAGCAATCAAGATGCTCTTCAGTAAGTGAATAGATAAATAAACTGTGATACATCAGACAATGGAATATTATTCAGTGCAAACAAACAAACAAAAACCTCTCAAACCATAAGACACAAGGGATCCTTAGATACATATTACTAAGCGAAAAAAGCCAGTCTGAAAAGACTACATACTATATGATTCCAACTGTATGACATTCTGGAAAAGTCAAAACAATGGAGACAGTAGAAAGATTAGTGATTGCCAGTGGTTGGAGTTTGAGGAGAGATGAATACATGGGGCACAGAAGTCTTTTGGGGCAGTGAAGATGCTCTGTAGGATAACATAATGAAGGGTACATGTCATTATACATTTTTCCAAATTCAGGATGCACAACACCAGGAATGAACTGTAAAGTAAACTATGGACTTTTCAATAAATTGTTTCAGATCAGAAGACTATTTGAATGAAGAAAAATACATTTGACATTATACCCAAACACTTACAACAATCAATTTCAAAAGCGTTATAGTTCTGGGTGTGAAATTAGTAAAAATATAATAAATGTTACAATGGAAACTCTAGAGTAATATCTTCATGCATGTGGAGTACAGTAAATTTCTTAAACAGGATGTAAAACATAGTAAAAATAGAGAAAAAAATTTTAAAAATTAAAACTACCAAAAACTTAAGAACTTCCCTTTATTGAAAGACATCATATAGAAAATAAATGTAAGCTTCATAAAAATTTTTTACTATACTTATATTTACATAGTAGAAGATATTTACAATAGAAATACAAAACAAAAAACAAAGAGTTAACTCAATAAAAATATGGACCAAGTATTTGAATATACCCATCACAAAATACTGCGACTAAACTATAAATACAACAAGGAGCTTAACAGTATTGGTCATCAGGAAAATGTCAACTAAAGTCACAATAAGGTATTAACACACACTCATCAGAATGGCTAAAATAGGTAAAACTGACAACAATGTGTTGACCCAATGTTAAACAACCAGTATGTCATAAACTTCAGGCTAGATTATCTACAATCTATGGAATTATTTACTAAAGCTGACCTATACACACTCCATGGTTTACTAATTCTTCTCATAAGTATATCTCAAACGATACCCACTATTCACTAAAAGTCTAAAAAGTATGAGGATGTTCAAATCAGCATAATTTGCAGTAGTCAAAATGTATCCAAATGTCCATCAAAAGTAGAGTGATTAATAAATTAATATATAGCATGAGATACTCTACAGCGAGGATCTGAAAACTACACCCTGAGGCCAAAATCAGAGCTAAAAATGTTTTTACATTTTAAAAATAATCGACACAATAATAAATAATAGAAAATCAAAACAATTAAAAGAGGAGTAATATTTTGTGACACATGAAAATTATACAATATTCAAATTTCCATGTTTAATTTTAGTGAAACACAGCAAGGTCAAGTGTTTATATATCATGTGTGGCTCTATTTTCACTACAAATGCAGAATGGAGTACTTGCAACACAGATTGTATGGCTGACAAAGCCAAATTTATTTACTATCTGGCTCTTTGCATGAAGTTTTTTCGACCCCCTTCAGCAATGAGTCAATGAACTTTTGCTACATGTTATGACATGGAAGAATCATACAAACATGATATGGAACAAAGAAAAGATGCAAAGTATACATAAAATTGTATGATCTTACTTATGGAAAAATTTTTAAATGGGCAAAACTAACCTATGCAACAGAAATCAAAGTAGTGATTGCCACTGCTTTGGGAATGTTGGGTGGAATGGGAGATTATCAGGGTGAATGATTTTTTCTTAATCATTTTTGCATCTCCCAATGCTTTACATAGGTCATGTAATTCATAATAATCCATTCATTGATACTCATTAAATCACGAATAATGGGGAAAGAGTAAGAATAATGAGAAAAAATCATGATTGAGGCAGAAAAGAAAATGATCATTCAAAAGAAAAAAATAAGTAAAGAAATAAAAAGTGTAATTTACTCACCTAATACAATAATTAGAATAATAATAAAAATTAAAGATATTGCAAATGTAATACACATGCAAGTTGTCATCTTACACTTGTCCTTTACACCTGAAAAAAATTAAATTTAGAAACAGGTAAAAGAAAGACTAAATTTGCATTCATAACCATAACTAACAAACTTCTTTTGGCAATTTATTCCGATATTTCATAAGATAACACAAACATATTATTTGTTTGATATATGGGAAGAAAACCAACCCTATTTTTTTGAAATTTCTCAGTTCATCTTTACATTCAATCTAAGTGTCACCATTGATTTTACTGTCATAGTCCAAGGAATCAAATATGTATAATTCTTTAGGGTAGAATTTCTTAAGACCTGGAGCTACCCCCAGGCCTTCAGTATCCTTTTTCTATGGTACAATATCAGTACATCCTAACACTCCTTGAATATTTTTAAGAAAATCTACTTTCTAACTAATGAAAAATTTATTTTAAAGGATAGATAGTATAGCATATTTGAAAGTTCATAAGTAATCAATCCAAAGATTTGGAATTGAGATTTTTTGCTACAAACGAGCAAAGGAATTTGAACAAGACACTTTTTTTTTTTTTTCTGGCCTGGTATTATTAGTATCCATTTGGGGAAAAAATGGTACATAAGTTCTTTTGAAATAAAACTCTTTTGTTATTTTATGTGATTATAAGCATCCTTAATGTAAAATTTTATGCAATTTTAAATGTTACAGGAGGTACTTATAGACGATAAACATATTGAGGGCATTTATCATTCCTATCTTTTTCCTAGTGAAGAGCTATTCTTTTGTTGAATAAACATTTTTCCTTTGTGGATGTATGAAAGATATTAAATTTAAAACACATCTAAGGGGCACCTGGGTGGCTCAGTCATTAAGCGGCTGCATTTGGCTCAGGTCATGATCCCAGGGTGGCTCCCTGCTCAGTGTGGAGCCTGCTTCTCCTTCTCCCTCTGCCTGCTGCTTTCCCTGCTTGTGCTCTCTCTCTCCATCAAATAAATAAATAAATTCTTTTTTTAAAAAAGAATTTATTTATTTAATTGAGAGAGAGAGAAATGAGAGAGAGCACATAAGAGGGGGGAGGGTCAGAGGGAGAAGCAGACCCCTTGCCGAGCAGGGAGCCTGATGCGGGACTAGATCCAGGGACTCTAGGATCATGACCTGAGCCGAAGGCAGTCGCTTAACCAACTGAGCCACCCAGGCACCCATAAATAAAATCTTAAAAAAAAATAAAACACATCTAAATTTCTACTACTTAGACATAACCAGCATTATCATTTGGGTTAACATCCTTCCATCCATATATCTCTCTAATCTTATTTTCACACATATAACCTCCCCCACAAATACACATGATTTTAAATGAGTACAATCATGTACCCACTGTTTTATATTCTAATGTTTTCAGTTAACAGTTTGTTTCTCTCATGTGTGGTTGACTGTTAAGAATGGCCCCCAATGAATCATGCCCCCCTGTGTCCACCACCCCTTTGACACATGATCCTGCTCCTCCTCCCATCAAGAGATCTACTGTATTCCCCACCACTTGCATATGAATCACCTTGTGCCTTGCTTTAACCAATAGACTAGTAGAAGTGACACTGAAACTTTAGAGCCCAAGCCTTAAGAGACCTTTAATTCCTACTTTCACTGTTCTGGAGCCCAACATAACAGAGGAGACATGAGCCATTCCTCTTGAATCGGTCCTTATCCCTAAACCTTAGAACCATAAGCAATACAATGATTGTTGTTTTAAGCCACTAAAATTTGGAGGTGCAACAGCTGGATTTATACATCATGTTAAAGAATAATTTGACATTATAAATTTAATGACTGATAATACTTTTATGTAGCTATACTGTTTTAAAAAAATCCTTTTCTGATGGGTATTTAGGCTGTCCCACCCTTTTTAGTTTTTTTTTATTTAAAAGATTTTTTATTTATTTATTCATAAGAGACAGAGAGAGAGAGAGAGAGAGGCAGAGGGGGAAGCAGGCTCCCCGCTGAGCAGGGAGCCCGGTGCGGGACTCGATCCCAGGATCCTGGGATCATGACCTGAGCCGAAGGCAGATGCTTAACCATCTGAGCCACCCAGGTGCCCCGACCACCCTTTTTAGTTTTAACCAGAATTAGAACTATAGTTTAAATGTCTTGAATGCTTATCTAATTATCCTGTTAAGAAAAAAAAATGTCAAAGATAAATAAATTGGCATATATTGATTAGATGTTCTTCCAAAAGTATGAGCTATCTACACTATCATGCATAACATATGAAAATATTGGTACTTATAAAAATTCATAATAAAGTAATTTTTAAGAAGTACCATAAGGAGGGAGAGGGAATGAAGCAAAGAGGAAACTAGCATTGTTTTTGAGCCACCAGACTGTTATTATTTCAACCATGTGAGAAATATGATTAGGAATTATGTCTAACCTGTGTGTTTCTGCCAAATTTCTGAAAAGCCCTGTCATTAGTTGTGCATTTCTTCTGACCATCTGGAATTTCAAAGCTACATAATAAGCATCAACTGCAATGCTTCACTTGTGTACCAGCACTGTGTTTATTTGTTCATTCTTTGACAAATATTTACTGATCACCTACTATGTGCTAGTTTCCATAAATATAATAATAAACAAAATGACATAATCTGTGCTCTCCTGGAATTTGCATTTGGTGGAAAAGACATAGTCAACTGAAAAAAAAAATTTAAAAATTACAGATTGCAACAAGAGCTGGAAGGCAATAAGCAGGGTGATAGATAAAGGGAAAATGACCAGAAAAGATAGCGTGTGTTTGTGTGGGGAATTGGGTGGAAGCGACATTAAAACCAAAACATAACAGTGGCCATTTATGTGAAATAAACCAGAGAAAGCATTTTAAGCAAAAAGAACAGCAAGTTCAAGTGCCCTAAATCAGGAAAGAATTGAAAAGAATGTGGCCAAGTAGAACAAGTTTGATAAGGTCAGAAGTAGCATGGAATAGTGACTAGTTGGGAGCAAAATGATGCTAAGCATTGAAGGCTCTGGGAAAGAACTTGACATTCTTCAAAATATAATGGAAGCCACTGAATTGTTTTAGGTGGGTGTTTGGCACTGCTACATTTATGCTTTTAAAAGTTCCCTGTGATTGGGGCACCTGCGTGGCTCAGTCGTTAAGCGTCTGCCTTTGGCTCAGGTCATCCCAGGGTCCTGGGATGGAGCCCCACATCGGGCTTCCTGCTAGGCAGGAAGCCTGCTTCTCCCTCTCCCACTTCCCCTGCTTGTGTTCCCTCTCTCGCTGTGTCTCTGTCAAATAAATAAATAAAATCTTTAAAAAAAATAAAAAGTTCCCTGTGACTAGTGAGTGGAGAGATTATGTAGGGAGCTATAACTCTAATCAACTGAATTATAGGGATCTCGTAAACAAGGGTGGTAGCAGTGGAGGTAGAAAAATCTAATGGAGCACTTGGAGGCCACTGATATCCTTGATAGAATGGTTTCAGAGTCACACAGAATAAGGGCATGTTGCTGGAAGTAAGGAAGTAAAATCAGCATGTAGACTCAGAGAACTTGTGCTGTGTGTATGAGAGCAAGCAAAGAAGTAGTTAGAACGAGATGGGTGGTTATTATAGGTTTGGTTTTTTTTTAAGATATAACACATAATGTTTCTTTTATGAATTTGGGCATGATTTAATAGGGAAGGGATAGATTGCTAATGCAGGCAAGAAAGGGAGGGAATAATTAAATTAAGAAGAAGAATTCTTGCACAGTCTACAGGGGTTGTGGTCTGAAGTACAAATGGAGGGGGTATTCCTAGGTAAGAGAAATGACCCTCCCTCAAATGTACCAAAGACATAAAGAGGAGAAACAAAACATACACCTGTGTTTTCAGCCTTTTATTTCTGTATATGCCTCAGTTCCAAACTGTAGTCCAGGCTCTGTCTAATGGGGTTTTGATCACCTTTCAAGTGTCACCTTATTAATTTCTTGAATTCCCTATTAGTTTTCTTCAAATATCAGGTATCAAGAAAACAAGTCCCCAAAACTGCTAGAACTCATACAGGAATTCAGTAAAGTGGCAGGATAGAAAATCAATGCACAGAAATCAGTGGCATTCCTATACACCAACAGCAAGTCAGAAGAAAGAAAAATTAAGGAGTCGATCCCATTTACAATTGCACCCAAAACCATAAGATACCTAGGAATAAATCTAACCCAAGAGGCAAAGGATCTGTACTCAGAAGACTATAAAATACTCATGAAAGAAATTGAGGAAGACACAAAGAAATGGAAAAACGTTCCATGCTCATGGATTGGAAGAACAAATATTGTGAAGATGTCAATGCTACCTAGAGCAATCTACACATTCAATGCAATCCCCATCAAAATACCATCCACTTTTTTCAAAGAAATGGAATGAATAATCCTAAAATTTGTATGGAACCAGAAAAGACCCCGAATAGCCAGAGGAATGTTGAAAAAGAAAAGCAAAGCTGGCGGCATCACAACTCCAGACTTCCAGCTCTATTACAAAGCTGTCATCATCAAGACAGTATGGTACTGGCACAAAAACAATCACATAGATCAATGGAACAGAATAGAGAGCCCAGAAATGGACCCTCAACTCTATGGTCAACTCATCTTTGACAAAGCAGGAAAGAATGTCCAATGGAAAAAAGACAGTCTCTTCAACAAATGGTGTTGGGAAAATTGGACAGCCACATGCAGAAGAATGAAACTGGACCATTTCCTTACACCACACACAAAAATAGACTCCAAATGGTTGAAAGACCTCAATGTGAGACAGGAGTCCATCAAAATCCTAAAGGAGAACACAGGCAGCAACCTCTTCGACCTCAGCCGAAGCAACTTCTTCCTAGAAACATCGCCAAAGGCAAGGGAAGCAAGGGCAAAAATGAACTATTGGGACTTCATCAAGATAAAAAGCTTTTGCAAAGCAAAGAAAACAGTCATCAAAACCAAAAGACAACCGACAGAATGGGAGAAGATATTTGCAAATGACATATCAGATAAAGGGCTGGTATCCAAAATCTATAAAGAACTCATCAGGGCGCCTGGGTGGCTCAGTTGGTTAAGCAACTGCCTTCGGCTCATGTCATGATCCTGGAGCCCCTGGATCGAGTCCTGCATCAGGCTCTCTGCTCGGCAGGGAGTGTGCTTCTCCCTCTGACCCTCCCCCCTCTCATGTGCTCTCTCTCATTCTCTCTGTCTCAAATAAATAAATAAAATCTTTAAAAAAAAAAAAGAACTCATCAAACTCAACACCCAAAGAACAAAAAATCCAATCAAGAAATGGGCAGAAGACATGAACAGACATTTTTCCAAAGAAGACATCCAAATGGCCAACAGACACATGAAAAAGTGCTCAATATTGCTCGGCATCAGGGAAATCTAAATCAAAACCTCAATGAGATACCACCTCACACCAGTCAGAATGGCTAAAATTAACAAGTCAGGAAATGACAGATGTTGGCGGGATGCAGAGAAAGGGGAAGCCTCCTACACTGTTGGTGGGAATGCAAGCTGGTGCAGCCACTCTGGAAAACAGTATGGAGGTTCCTCAAAAAGTTGAAAATAGAGCTACCATATGATCCAGCAATTGCACTACTGGGTATTTACCCCAAAGATACAAAAGTAGGGATCCGAAAGGGTATGTGCACCCCAATGTTTATAGCAGCAATGTCCACAATAGCCAAACTGTGGAAAGAGCCAAGATGTCCATCGACAGATGAATGGATAAAGAAGAGGTGGTCTATATATACAATGGAATATTATGCAGCCATCAAAAGGAATGAGATCTTGCCATTTCAATGACGTGGATGGAACTGGAGGGTATTATGTTGAGCAAAATAAGTCAAACAGAGGAAGACATGTATCATATGACCTCAGTGATATGAGGAATTCTTAATCGCAGGAAACAAACTGAGGGTTGCTGGAGTGGGGGGTGGGGTGGGAGGGAGGTGGTGACTGGGTGATAGACACTGGGGAGGGTATGTGCTCTGGTAAGTGCTGTGAATTGTGCAAGACTGTTGAATCTCAGATCTGTACCTCTGAAACAAATAATGCAATATATGTTAAGAAAAAAAGACGAAGAAGAAGAAGAAGGTAGCAGGAGGGGAAAATGAAGGGGGGAAATCGGAGGGGTAGACGAACCATGAGAGACGAAGGACTCTGAAAAACAGACTGAGGGTTCTAGAGGGGAGGAGGGTGGGAGGATGGGTTAGCCTGGTGGTGGGTATTGAGGAGGGCACATTCTGCATGGAGCAGTGGGTGTTATGCACAAACAATGAATCATGGAACACTACATCTAAAACTAATGATGTAATGTATGGGGATTAACATAAGATTAAAACAATTTAAAAAAAAGAATAAAAGAAAAAATATGATCTAAAAAAAAAAGAAAACAAGTACTTTTCTCCTTTTTCTATATCATCAGTCAAGTCAATGTGTCATTACATGTATATAACACCAGACTCAATAAGATGCCTGCGCCATGAATGTGGCAAAGAAACAGCATGGCACGCTACGGTAAGTGTAGCACAGAAATAGCGGGACTAGAACCAAAAGGCTAATTGATGTTGGGATATATCTTTTCACAAATAACCAGAGAAAAGAGATGACTGAAGACTCTCTCGATGTTTCAATGCCACAATAAAGTTAGGAAACGTCATATAACCCAGAAGAAACCTCCTCCCCCGCACTCTCAGTACCACCAAACAGCATGGATTAAATGTCCTGTCAGTTCAGTGGGATGGGGACTTGGAGTGACTTTTAGTTTGATACAGGACACTAATGAATTGGACATGTACTGTATTTCTGATATGCGGATACATATTTAAGCACGCTACATGTTCATTCTCTAATCTGTCCTGAGCCCTAAAATCTACTTTTCTACATTCAGTATAAATGGCTTTCATTTTATAAGTTCCTTCTCTTTATCCTTATACTCAATGATCAATACCTGCACATGCACAAATTATCCAAAAAACAAGCAAACAAAAAAACCCAGAATATATTGGTTTCCCACTGTGAATTTAGTAGTGAGATGAATTTCAAAGAAGTTGCTCAGCCCTTATAATGTGTGCAACAAAGGAAAGTAAAAACAGATAACATCCCCGGGCAGCTCAATGAAAATCTATTAATAATGTGACTAAAATAGTTCTAAATTCATCCCTATCATAATCTAAACAGTTAAGGATTCCAAGTACTTTCCCCATAGAGCTGACTCAAGTAATTTCTCTCCGTTTCTGGCACTGATCTCCTCTGTGCTTGATTCCACAGCACATATTCTAAAATTGACAATGATCTCCAAGTAGAGATAAGAGGAAAAATCCAGGGTGACCAGTGAATTTAAAACTCAATAAAATACACTTTTTCTTAGCTGACAGCTATGGGGAAAAAAATTAACAAATTACTAATAAGAGAGAATAATATAAAAGAAAATATTAAAAAATAAATTATATCATGCACTAAATTAACTATTACAATAGTGTTTATAAGTTCAAATTATATATCTATGTATGCTATATATAATATACATATACTTAATATTACTTCATAAATTACAGACTATATTTGTAATATATATCATTTATTCATACATAAAATATATAAATTCATATTGATGATTGATATTTAGGGTAGAAATTAACATTGATTTTATGAGTGGCTAGAAAGCATTCTTAAACTTTTGGTTCTGATATTTTCATATTATCATATAATATTTGATCCCATTGTACCCAACCCTCTTTGATCTAACCTTAGACAGAATTATCCAAAAAATGAGGAATAATTATTTATGCATTCTAATATGACCTGCAGTAACAATAACTTTTGACTGTTGCATGCACTAGTAGACTGAAAAGAAATTAAATGGCAAATGCTTAAAACCAACCAGAGTTCCTAAAATGATTATTGTATTTAATGGATTTAGCCTCTCTTCTTCACCATATTTTGACTATGAAGACCCTTGTTGAAATACCTTTGAAAGATTTTTCTGCTAGATTTCAAGTTTGGATCTTACATATTCTGAACTTGCTAGTTAGTATGTCCAAAGCTACCAAGTTGTTTTCTAGTTTCTACTTTTAGTTTTAAAGTGCATTTTCTTTTCTTATCTTTCTTAAGGTTGCCAGAGACATCTTCAAGGACATCAGAGTACTAGTGATTGTTCAGATAAGAGGAGGATAGGGAGATACTCTTTCTGCTATTAAGTACCCCAAAGTCTGGCTTATCATGACTCCACTCACTGTCCATAAACAATCTTTTAAGACATTAGAAATATTGGCCAAATTTTTCATATTGTGTCTGCATTCTGGGCCTTGAATGAGTCTGTGGATCAAATTTAACATCTTCTCCAGTTTTAGTTTTATTAAATACTTAGTAAAAATGAAATTAAATCTTGAATAGTTTTAAACTGTGGTTAATCCCTCTCCACTATCAGTTAAAATAATCTCCATTCATAAGACAAAATAGCCAATTACAAATCTGAATTTTATTGTCACAATTTTCATTTTATGGAGATGTTAACTCAAAGAAGGATTTTTCTGCCCTGATAAAAAAACAACAAAATCCATCCCATACCTTGGAAGGCTTTTAACATAATGTCATAATTTCCATCTATAACTTTCATTCTGAACAACTGTAAATATCCTTACCTTGTTTCTTTTCATGGTTTCTTTGATTCCTGTGATCAGTCTGGGTGGCTATCTGGGGGCTTTGTGTCATCTCTTCCAAAACCTCTCTTCAAAATTCTAAATTGAATGTAAAATAGTATCTTTAATAGAAGCTCCAAACTAGAGTTATTCTACTTTAGAAAAACAAAGTGATGTTAAGCAGTGTTTCTCAAAATGAAAGTAACAGTGTGTCTGATAGAGTCAAACTATTGTCTAAGCACAATTTCTTCCTGTAAAATGAAAAAAAAAAAAAAGCACCATGTGCTGAAGAAAGAGGAAGTTCACTAAAATGTAAAAAAGTAACAAGCTCATAGATTCCTATTTTCTCGATAGAGGATACCCATCAAACAAAAAAAATATTCAAGAGGCTATTTTTTCTATTGTTTCAAGAGTAATACATAACTAGTGTCCTTCCAGGGCCATAGGAGATAAGAATATTAATTAATTAAAAGGCATGATTTAAGACATGTGTTTAGACATGTGCTCAGACACAATAATCCTAGGTTTAGAAAGACAAACTTAAAGGTGATGAAATCAAAGATAAGAAAGCTATGTTTCAAGCTGACTACTAAAACAAGAACAAAAACAATTTTCTCTCTTTCTCAGACGCTATCATGGCCATATGCACACCTACACACCCCTAACAAACAGAAAACAGAAAGAGAAAACGGAAATAAAGTTAAAAGGTACTCAGAATATTATCATCAATATTCAAGATGGTAATGCTATTAGGCTAGAGTTAGATTATCAGGAAACAATTTTCTTTTCAAATCTGTACTCATCAGAATTTTCAAATGATTTGATATTCTCTTTCAATAAATACATTAAAAATCTACAGAGAGGCAGCTGATGTCCTACAAGCTGCTTCAGGATTAACGCCGTATTTGTTTTGACAGGGACACTGTGAAGGGAAAAGGAAATGAGAATGGAGAGGAAAGTAGAAGACAAAGAAATGAAAGGAAAAAAAAAAATGTGAACAGAATAATCTCATTTAATACAGGATTAAACTCTCCTAGATGGCCTTGACTATATAGCTCCAGTCACTACTACCATCACTCAAAACAAAATTATGCAAGATAAAATGCAGATAACAAAATCATTCCTTCCATTTGGGGACAGAAAGAATACTAAAAGTTTGGGGAGAAATGAACATTTCTACCTATGTTATCATCAAAATATTCTATCCATAAGACTATTAGAAATGCATATATAGGACGGGGGAAAGATGGCAGAGGAGTAGGGGACCCTATTTCAACTGGTCCCCGGAATTGAGCTGGATATCTACCAGACCACTGTGAGCACCCACGAAACCAGCTAGAGATGTAAGAAGATCTGGATCTCTACAAGCAGAATATCGCAGGCGGTTGGTTTTGAGGTACGAAGCGGGGAGCCGTGATTCTGCGGGCAGATATCGGAGGATAAATGGCAGCGGGAGGGTGCCTGGCCGTGGGGATCCTGCACCGCTGGTGAGTGACAGCCTCACGCACTGCAGACGGGGCACAGACTCGCAGACCGGTAGCGAAGGGAAAGAACTTTAGGGCAGCTCCCAGAATGGAAAACCAGACCGGCGGGGTCGCGCACCCACGAACCGCAGCCCCCTGGACAGAAACCGGGAGCGACGGTCGCGCGCACGCGAACTGCAGCCTCCGAGTCAGAAACCCGGTGCACCAGATCCTGCCAGTGAACTGCAACCCCCGGGGTGGAAACCCTGAGCTGCAGAGTCAGGCGCTCGCGAACTGCAGTCCCCGGGACAGAACCCCAAGCGGCGGAGTCGCTCCTGTGCACGAACTGGGAGCGGCTGGCGGTTTTAGAAGCACAAAGAGCAGAGACGTGCCCCGACCTGGAGGCAGGACTGGGAGTGCTGCGGAGGGATGCACAACCCAGGACGCTGCAGTTTATAGCAGCGCGGACAGAAATGGAGATGGTGTGGCCTGGAGAGCTCACTGAAGAACAGACTGCGATCTCTCTGCTCTGAGGCAGAGGGTTGGAAATGGTCTCCTCTGCTCTGACTCGCGGAAGAGACATGGAAAGCCACCAGGGAAAGGCGCCAGAGAACAAAAGCCCCAAAGACTGATTCCCGCTGAGCCCATCCCCTGCCACAGGGGTGCAGGGCAACTCCGCCCAAACACGGTTGCCTGAGTAACAGCGCGGCAGGCCTCTCCCCCAGAAGACAGGCTGGCAAAACAAGAGGCCAGCAACCCTAAGGTCCCAAGAAAACAGGTGCATCTTGCTTGGGTTCTGGTCAATAATTTGGACTCTATACATTCCCTCAAACACCCATCAACAGAATGACTAGGAGGAAGAGCCCCCTAAATAGAAAAGACTCAGAGATTATGACTTATGCTGCAGATTTACAAATGGATGCAGATATAACCAAGATGTCAGAGATGGAATTCAGGCTAACAATGGTGAAGACAATGGCTAGAATGGAGAAATCAATTAATGGCAACATAGAGTCTCTAAGGGCAGAAATAAAAGGTGAACTGGCAGAACTTAAAAATGCTATCAGTGAGATCCAATCCAATCTAGATAATCCAACAGCTAGGGTAACTGAGACAGAAGAGAGAATAAGCGACCGGGAAGACAATATAATAGACAAAAAGGGAAAAGAGGAGGCCAGGGAAAAACAACTTAGAATCCATGAAAATAGAATCAGAGAAATAAGTGACACCATGAAGCATTCCAATGTCAGATTAATTGGAATCCCAGAGGGAGTGGAGAGAGAGAGAGGACTAGAAGATGTATTTGAGCAAATCATAGCTGAGAACTTCCCTAATCTGGGGAATGAAACAAACATTCGAGTCCTAGAGGCAGAGAGGACCCCTCCTAAGATCAAGGAAAAGAGGCCAACAGCCCGGCATGTAATAGTAAAACTTGCAAATCTTAGAACCAAGGAAACCATCTTAAGGGCAGTTAGGGGAAAGAGATTCCTTATGTACAGAGGAAGGAACATCAGAATAACGTCAGACCTATCCACAGAAACCTGGCAAGCCAGAAAGGCCTGGCAAGACATATTCAGGGTACTAGATGAGAAGAACATGTAGCCAAGAATACTTTATCCGGCAAGGCTCTCATTTAGAATGGATGGAGAGATGCAGAGCTTCCAAGACTGGCAGAAACTGAAAGAATATGTGACCACTAAGCCAGCCCTGCAAGAAATATTAAGCGGCGTTCTATAAAAGGAGAAAGACCCCAAGAGTGATCTACAACAGAAATTTACAGGGACAATCTATAAAAACAACGTCTTCACAGGCAACATGATGACAATTAATTCATATCTTTCAATAATCACTCTCAACATGAATGGCTTAAACACTCCCATAAAATGGCACAGGGTTGCAGATTGGATAAAAAGACAGGACCTATCCATATGCTGTCTACAAGAGACTCATTTTCAACCTAAAGATACATCCAGACTAAAAGTGAAGGGATGGAGATCCATCTTCCATGCCAGCGGACCTCAAAAGAAAGCTGGGGTAGCAATTCTTATATCAGACAAATTAGATTTTAAACTAAAGTCTGTAATAAGAGACACAGAGGGACACTATATCATTCTTAAAGGGTCTATCCAACAAGAAGATCTAACAATTGTAAATATCTATGCCCCCAACATGGGAGCAGCCATCTACATAAGCCAACTGTTAACCAAAATAAAGAGTCATATTGATAACAATACGTTAATTGTAGGAGACCTCAATACTCCACTCTCAGCAATGGACAGATCATCTAAGCAGAAAATCAACAAGGAAACAAGAGCTTTGAATGATACATTGGACCAGATGGACCTCATAGATTTTTACAGAACATTCCACCCTAAAACAACAGAATACTCATTCTTCTCGAGTGCACATGCAACTTTCTCCAGAATAGACAACATACCGGGTCATAAATCAAGTCTCAACTGATACCAAAAGATTGAGATTATTCCCTGAATATTCTCAGACCACAATGCTTTAAAACTGGAACTCAATCACAAGAAAAAATTTGGCAGAAAGTCAAACACTTGGAAGCTAAAGACCACTCTGCTCAAGAGTTTTGGGTCAACCAAGAAATCAAAGAAGAACTTAAACAATTCATGGAAATCAATGAGAATGAAAACACATCGGTCCAAAACCTATGGGATACTGCAAAGGCGGTCCTAAGGGGGAAATACATAGCCATCCAAGCCTCACTCAAAAAAATAGAAAAATCCTGAATTCACCAACTAACTCTACACCTTAAAGAACTAGAGAAAAAGCAACAAATGCCTAAGCCATGCATTAGAAGAGAAATAATTAAAATTAGAGCAAAAATCAATGAATTAGAAACCAGAAACACAGTAGATCAGATCAACAAAACTAGAAGTTGGTTCTTTGAAAGAGTTAATAAGATTGATAAACCACTGGCCAGACTTATCCAAAAGAAAAGAGAAAGGACCCAAATTAATAAAATTATGAATGAAAGGGGAGAGATCACGACTAACACCAAGGAAATAGAAACAATTATTAGAAATTATTATCAACAACTATATGCCAATAAACTGAGCAATCTGGATGAAATGGAGGCCTTCCTGGAAACCTATAAGCTGCCAAGACTGAAACAGGAAGAAATGGACAACCTGAATAGGCCAATAACCAGTAACGAGATTGAAGCAGTGATCAAAAACCTCCCAAAAAACAAGAGTCCAGGGCCTGATGGATTCCTTGGCGAATTCTACCAAACATTCAAAGAAGAAATAATACCTGTTCTCCTGAAGCTGTTTCAAAAAATAGAAACAGAAGGAAAGCTTCCAGACTCATTCTATGAGGCCAGCATTACCTTAATCCCCAAACCAGGCAAAGACCCCATCAAAAAGGAGAATTTCAGACCGATATCCCTGATGAATGTGGATTCCAAAATCCTCAACAAAATCCTAGCTAATAGGATCCAACAATACATTAAAAGGATCATCCACCACGACCAAGTGGGATTTATCCCCGGAATGCAAGGGTGGTTCAACATTCGCAAATCAATCAATGTGATAGAACACATTAATAAGAGGAGGGAGAAGAACCATATGGTTCTCTCAATTGATGCAGAAAAAGCATTTGACAAAATACAGCATCCTTTCCTGATTAAAACTCTTCAGAGTATAGGGATAGAGGGAACATTCCTCAAATTCATAAAATCCATCTATGAAAAACCCACAGCGAATATCATTCTCAATGGGGAAAAGCTGAGAGCCTTTCCCTTAAGATCAGGAACATGTCAAGGATGCTCACTCTTACCACTATTGTTCAACATAGTACTAGTAGTCCTAGCAACAGCAATCAGACAACAAAAAGAAATAAAATATATTCAAACTGGCAAAGAAGAAGTCAAACTCTTTCTTTTCGCAGATGACATGATACTTTATGTGGAAAACCCAAAAGACTCCACCCCCAAATTACTAGAACTCATCCAGCAATTCAGTAATGTGGCAGGATACAAAATCAATGCACAGAAATCAGTTGCTTTCTTATACACTAACAATGCAACTGTGGAAAGAGAAATTACAGAAACAATTCCATTTATAATAGCACCAAAAACCATAAGATACCTCAGAATAAACCTAACCAAAGAGGTAAAGGATCTCTACTCTAGGAACTACAAAACACTCATGAAAGAAATTGAAGAAGAATCAAAGAGATGGAGAAATACTCCATGCTCATGGATCGGAAGAATAAACATTGTTAAAATGTCTATGCTACCCAGAGCAATCTGTACCTTCAATGCCATCCCGATCAAAATTCCAATGACATGAATCTCTTTATTGAAGATGGTGATTCCAGCTCCCCAGGTCTCTGCTTTGACCATTCAACCACAGCTTCCTCTGTTGCGAAGGGACGCCTTGCCAGAAGATAGGACGAGCCTCCTAAATTGCAGGACCCAGTGCAAAATGAAAATGTGAACCTCTTGTTTAACAGTTATTATGAATGTTGAGACAGCAAAAGCAAAATATTAAGCCAAGCATGGGACCCTTCCAAGTGCAGGGCCCCGTGGATAACACAAGCTGCGCAGCCATGAAGCCTGCCTTGTCAGAAATGGAATTCGTAGGGGCGCCTGGGTGGCTCAGTCCGTGAAGCATCTGCCTTTGGCTCAGGTCATGATCCCGGGTCCTGGGATTGAGCCCTGCATCGGGCTCCCTGCTCAGTGAGGAGTCTGCTTCTCCCTCTCCCTCTCACCCTGCCCCTCGTTCATGCTCTCTCTCTCTCTCTCAAAATAAATAAATAAAATCTTAAAAAAAAATTCCAATGACATTTTTCAAAGTGCTGGAACAAACAATCCTAAAATTTGCATGGAATCAGAAAAGATACTGAATCGCCAAGGAAATGTTGAAAAAGAAAAACAAAGCTGGGGCATCATGTTGCCCGTTTTCAAGCTATATTACAAAGCAGTGATCACCAAGACAGCATGGTACTGACACAAAAAGAAACATATAGACCAATGGAACAGAATAGAGAACCCAGATATGGACCCTCAACTCTATGGTCAAATAATCTTTGACAAAGCAGGAAAAAACATGCAATGGAAAAAAGACAGTCTCTTCAATAAATGGTGCTGGGAAAATTGGACAGCCACATGCAGAAGAATTAAACTGGACCATTCTCTAACACCATTCACAAAGATAAACTCAAAGTGGATGAAAGACCTCAATGTGAGACAGGAATCCATCAAAATCCTAGAGGAGAACATAGGCAGTAACCTCTTTGACAACGGCCACAACAACTTCTTTCAAGATACATCTCCAAAAGCTAGTGAAACAAAAGCAAAAATGAACTTTTGGGACTTCATCAAGATAAAAAGCTTCTGCACAGCAAAGGAAACAGTCAACAAAACAAAGAGGCAACCCACAGAATGGGAGAAGATATTTGCAAATGACACTACAGATAAAGGGCTGGTATCCAAGATCTATAAAGAACTTCTCAAACTCAACACCCAAAAAACAAATAATCAAGTCAAAAAGTGGGCAGAAGATATGAAAAGACACTTCTCTGAAGAAGACATACAAATGGCTAACAGACACATGAAAAAATGTTCATCATCATTAGCCATCAGGGAAATCCAAATCAAAACCACATTGAGATACCACCTTACACCAGTTAGAATGGCCAAAATGGACAGGGCAAGAAACAACAAATGTTGGAGAGGTTGTGGAGAAAGGGGCACCCTCTTACACTCTTGGTAGGAATGCAAGTTGGTACAGCCACTTTGGAAAACAGTTTGGAGGTGCCTCAAAAATTTAAAAATAGAGCTCCCCTATGACCCAGGAATTGCACTCCTGGGTATTTACCCTAAAGGCACAGATGTAGTGAAAAGAAGGGCCATATGCACCCCAATGTTCATAGCAGCAATGTCCGCAATAGCCAAACTATGGAAAGAGCTGAGATGCCCTTCAACAGATGAATGGATAAAGAAGATGTGGTCCAAATATACAATGGAATATTACTCAGCCATCAGAAAAGATGAATACCCAACTTTTACATCCACATGGATGGGACTGGAGGAGATTATGCTAAGTGAAATAAGTCAAGCAGAGAAAGTCAATTATCATATGGCTTCACTTATTTGTGGAACATAAGGAATAACATGGAGGACATTAGGAGAAGGAAGGGAAAAAAGGGGGGAGGGAATTGGAGGGAGAGATGAACCATGAGAGACTATGGACCTGAGAAACAAACAGGGTTTTAGAGGGAAGGGTGGAGGGGGGATTGGTTAGCCCGGTGATGGGTATTAAGGAGGGCACGTACTGCATGGAGCACTGGGTGTTATCCGAAAACAATGGATCATGGATCACCACATCAAAAACCAATGATGTATTGTATGGTGACTAACATAACATAATAAAATTAAAAACAAAAAAAAGATTGGCAGAATAGTCCATTGGAAATGAGAGAAGGGCAAAATAAAACTAACCATCACTACTTAGGGCTGCCATATTTGGGTCGAGCTTTGTTCTGTTTGCTTGTTTTCAGATCTGTCCTAGGTTCTATAGATATGTTTAATAAACAACATACTGATGTCCAAATTCAGTCTGTCTAAAATGAATTTGTAAAGCAATCCTGTTGAAATAGCCATGATCTAAGCTGGGATGACATGGGCCAGGAATTTGAAATTGCTGATCACAACCACAGCTCTGCTATCTAGACTCTTGCTGAACCTCTTCATGTACTATTTGTTTCCAAATATCAGGAAGCAAACACATACTTTTTCATTAGGACCTTAGACTGATGCAGTAAAAAACAGACAATTGGAGTCAAGTTGACTAAATTGGACCCTAAGCCCCACAGACTAAATGGCACCGCCTTGGGGGAAATCTTTTCATCTTCTTAAATCTCATAATTTTTACTTATAATAAAGCCAACCTCCCTTGTGGTTGGTTATGTGGATATTAAACTAAATTACTATCTTTTCTTTAATTTCTAAACCACCTTATAATAAAATGAGTAAAAATATATAGAGTCTATGTACATAAAATATGAAATAAACATCCATTTAAATTATGAGTGAAAGAAGGATAGGACTAGAAGCATAAATTAGGCCTGCAATTAAACAAAAAGTATGTAATATCAACATATTTGTGCTTGTTACAAATTTGTTTCTAAGCTTCTTTTGATGAGTAAGAGAAACATTGCTAATTTTTCAGCTGCATTGTAGTTACACCTATGCTTAAGACAAATATGAATTAATACTGGTACTAAATCCAAAAAGAAAATTTTCCCATCATAAAGCAGATATAAATAACACAGGGGCGCCTGGGTGGCTCAGTTGGTTAAGCCACTGCCTTTGGCTCAGGTCATGATCTTGGAGTCCCGGGATCGAGCCCCGCATCGGGCTCCCTGCACAGCGGGGAGTCTGCTTCTCCCTCTGACCCTCGCCCCTCTCATGTGCTTTCTCTCTCTCAAATAAATAAATAAAACCTTAAAATAAATAAATAAATAAATAACACAATAGTGTTCTTGCAGGAGCGATAACACGTTTCACAGAGTGATTGCTTAATATTACCCCACTTAGGCCAATGGCAATTCCAGAATGGACCAGGGCAATGCACTCTATGTACACAGCTCTCTGTTCACCTGACTTTATATATGTATGTATATTTTGATTTACATTAAAAAAATATTGATTTTTAATTTATAACTATAATCTTATTTTGGAATGAGTTTTAAATTTCCCTTCCTAGCAAATATGGAACCAGTAAACTGCAGATCTGTATGCCTAGGGTTGGTGTCCCTCATAAAACTGCAGAAATGTATTTTGAGGATTTTCAGCTAAGTGGAGGTCTTTTTATTTTTGCTTATGCAGAAGGAATAACCATAGGCAAGAAAAAAAAAACTTATTTTGGATTTATTCTGTAATACAGACAATTAGTAAATTTCAAAAGTTTTACTACATACAGGACATTCTGTAAGTGTGTACTATACATATAATCAGATGCATTAAGTCCATAAAAATGAAAGTAAAACATACACATATTACCCAGATTTGAGAAACAGCACTTTTTTTTTTTAAAGTTTTTATTTATTTATTTGAGACAGAGAGAATGAGAGAGAGAGAGCACATGAGAGGGGGGAGGGTCAGAGGCAGAAGCAGGCTCCCTGCCGAGCAGGGAGCCCAATCCGGGACTTGATCCAGGGACTCCAGGATCACGACCTGAGCTGAAGGCAGTCGCTTAACCAACTGAACCACCCAGGCGCCCGAGAAACAGCACTTTTTATTATGACTTAGAAGATAAATTATTTGTGAAATGCACAACCAAGGTTATGGTATTAAGTGATTGTTTATTTATAAGCTAATAAAAACTGGGGAATAATTATCTGAGTATCAGATTATTTGATTTTCTCTTTGGCCACTAGGATGACAAATTGGCTAGAATGGCTAGGTTGAAATAATATTCCTATGGTATCTGCATGTAAAAGGATATCTGTGTTCATTTTGTTTGTGGAAAGAGTGTATATACCCAACTTATTCAGAAGTGCTCGGATGTGGAAGCAAATACATAAAATTGAAAGAGAAAAATAATATATGTATAGCCCTGTTCACTGTCTTTGGGTGCTCCGTTTCCTCCTCTGTGAAGAGATCATTCCTGCCAACTCTGATCCAAGAGAGTGCTATGGCATAAATTCTATATAAGCACCATTAATCAGAGATCTATGATGCTTAGATTGACACTGATGCCTGTCCAAGAGATCTATGATGCTTAGATTGACACTGATTCCTGTCCGAAAAGTCAAGCAGGAAAGTACAATATATCATATATACAAGTGAAATAACATGAATATTACCAGCATAGTGATTGGTACATAATAGAATTTCAATAAATGTTTTTTCCTTCTTTTATTTCTAACAGTGGATCATTAAAATAAATAATACATATAACATATATGTGCTTGGCAATGAACAATCCAAAAATAAAATTAAGAAAAACAATTCCATTTACAATAACATTGTATATATTGTATTTAGAATTATTCTGTATAGAATTATTCTATATATAATACATGTATATAATATATGATATGTTTATATTATATAATATGTAGTATTCTATATAGGCAATATGAAAATATATTTCTATTATATTTTATATATTAATACAAATACATATAATATATAATACTCTACATTATCAATTACGTACACTATTTATGTAATATAATACATATAAAATTTAATAAATCATTTTTAAGTCATCAAAAACATCACCAAATAATTAACAAAGCAAGACAAGGACAATACAACCCAACATATTAAATAACAATAGCATCTCTTTGTTTTTGGACTATAAATATATTTCATTTTCAAATTTTCAATTAATCATAAATTTTAGTGTCATATGAACATGATTATCTTTTAATAAAAATAAACAGGAAGGGGCGCCTGGGTGGTTCAGTCATTGAGCATCTGCCTTCGGCTCAGGTCATGATCCCAGGGTCCTGGGATCGAGCCCCACATCGGGCTCCCTGCTCGGCGGGAAGCCTGCTTCTCCCTCTCCCACTCCCCCTGCTTTTGTTCTCGCTCTTGCTGTCTCTCTCCGTCAAATAAATAAATAAAATCTTAAAAAAAAAAACCAAGAAAATGGTTATAAAGTGAATAGTCAAGTGAGCTCTAAAATTCACCAAAAAAAATCTCAACATTTCAGATTTTTCCCCGTATCCACGATATTATTGTCTTATGCTAGTATGTGGCTGTATTGGGATCCTTATTTTCATGATCACACTGATTTGCCTGAACTTTTGGGGTGAGTATGGAGTTTTTATTTACTTTTGCACTTTTAGAACATAAATATTGATTTTTAATTTTTTGAAGATTTATTTATTTTAGAGAGAGGGAGAGCGCCCATGCACAAGTGGGGGGAGGAGCAAAGGGAGAGGGAAGAAGAGAATCTCAGGCAGACTGTCCACTGAGTGGGAACCCATAGGGGGCTTGATCTCATGATTCTGAGATCACAACTTGAGCCAAAATCAAGAGTTGGACGCTTAACCAACTGAGCCACCCAGGCTCCCTGATTTTTAATTCTTCTTAATATCAAGATTAACTCCACATTGTAGCCCCAAATTGGTAAGTTAAACTGATCAGCTGTATATGTCATACTCAAAATTATTTTAAATTTAAGAAAAATTAAGAAACAATCAAATATAAAATTAACATTTATTCAACATATTTTCTTATGAAGAGCCTTCCCTGGAAAGTTGACTTATTTTACAACACATTAGTGATATATTTTTTAAAAAGAGTATGTGTTCATTGGTACTATTTTCAGAGATAATGATTTATATGTACCACTGTGATGGTTAAAAAGGACAAAGGACCTGTTTGAAAACCATTTTAAATGTACTTCTGCACCATTTTTTTTTTCCTGAAGTGATATTTAATGTGCATAATCTATATTTATTCGTTTGGAAACAACTAGATCAATTCATGAATTTCTGTAATTTTCTGTTTTTCTCTTGAAACGGCCATTCTTAAAAACGTAGGGCTAACATGGGATCTGTTTTATATGTAATGCTGACATGGAAACATATACTCTGGTGGTCTTTGATGAGATGTCTAAATATAAGTGAGAGCCAAGGCATCTTCTCTGAGGGAGACAAAGAAGTAAAGGGTCTATTTTTGTATTGGGCAATTTAGTTTCTTTTTGTGTTTTTCCCAATACAACAAGGGGAAAATACCAGGTATTTCTAAAACTAAATAAATATTCTACTTAATGTAATTTTTCTGTACTTTGCCCAGCATTTTGGCTGGGAAGTTGTCAACCAATCATATCCTTCAAATATGTTCAACTTTTACTTGAAATCAAACTCTAATAATATGAAATTCTCCACCTATTTAACAGTCAATATCAGGTGACTAATATTAGTTTTCATGAGTCCATCTAAGTAAGCATTATTGTCTGTTAACCAGCAATTCTACGAAGTTGTACATACTGCAACAATTACTACAGCTTTTTTTTTTTTAAAGACTTTATTTATTTGACAGAGAGAGAGAGACAGCGAGGGAGGGAACACAAGAAGGGGCAGAGGGAGAGGGAGAAGCAGGCTTCCCATGAAACAGGGACCCCAACATGGGGCTCGATCCCAGGACCCTGGGATTATGACCTGAGTCGAAGGCAGACGCTTAACGACTGAGCCACACAGGTGCCCCAGTACAGTTTTTTTTTTTTTAAAGCCCCTAAAATTCAAGACAAATGGTTTCTTGTTAGGCACTAAATATGGTATGTACAGGCTACCATTGACCTCTGTGACTCAGTTCTCTTTTCTGTAATATATAAGTGATAAAATAAATAATTGGTGCAATAATCATTGTTTTAGAGAAAGATACTATTGAGAAGAAATCAATAAAATTTGACACATTGATGAGATATTATCAGGGACAATATTTTTTCCTAGTGATATTATTTTAAAAAATTAGTAACAATATCAATATTTGTGTTTCTATTAAGTTTGTGCTTACACTTTGACCAGTTTAAAAATATTTTCCATGGCTTTCAGTTCAAAACAAAGTATTGATTATAAATATTTACATCTTCTCTCCTAAGATTCTGGATTAGACCAGTAAAAGATATCAAAATAGAATAAATTAATAAGAGCACAGAGTATGGAAAAGGTAGAAAATTGCAAAGGAAATGAGAAGCAGAAGGGATAATGCTATTGGATTAATCAATGAAGAGAATCACAATGTAGAAAAAGCACAGCAACAGCCCAGTGTAGATGAAACTATTCCTCATGGCAAATCCAGGCAGGACTCTTTTGTCAGAGAGGAGAGTATAGATTATAAAGAGAAATCTAAAGAAAAAGATTATAAAGAGAAATCTAGGGCGCCTGGGTGGCTCAGTTGGTTAAGCGACTGCCTTCGGCTCAGGTCATGATCCTGGAGTCCCGGGATCGAGTCCCACATCGGGCTCCCTCCTCAGCGGGGGTCTGCTTCTCCCTCTGACCCTCTTCCCTCTCGTGCTCTCTGTCTCTCATTCTCTCTCTCTCAAATAAATAAATAAAATCTTTAAAAAAAAAAAAGAAATCTAAAGAAAAATTAGCTGGAAGACTTTCTAAGGAATGCTCTTTTAGATTATTGTCTTGACAACCTCTTACTCCACTCACATGGTAGCATTTGCCACTATATCATGCCAAAATCAAAAAACAAAAACAAAAACAAATCCTTGTAAAACAATAAGATACATATCTAGAACTAGCTAGGGCTCCTCACTTAGAGAGTGGTGGTTGGTGCAACAGGCATGTACCCCCTTATTCTGGTTCTGGAGTGGGAGAGGGGAGTAATATAGTGGTTTACTGCACAGCTTGGCTATTTCCTGTGTTCTTTCTATCTAAAAATTCACAGTAGCTAACAAAATATCCCAGGGTGTAGAGAAAAGTATCAAGAAAAAGAAATCAATAAATATAAGAAATCTGAGACAAAAACACAAAATATTGTCCATCCAGAAAGATAATGTCTAACAAATTCCCAGAAGAAGAGAATAGGGGGAAAAAGTAGGTGTGAAATAATATATATATATATATATAATTTTGAGGAGAAAAAAACAAGCCCCAAACCATGAGTTTCCAGCTTATAAGAGCCTACCAAATTCAGAATAGGATATGCAAATAGATATAGATAGATAGATGGTAGATGGATGGATAGATATAAATAGGTAGATGATAGATGATAGATAGATAATGAGAGAGCAAGAGAGAGAGAGAGAGATCCTCATGATATTTCAGGACACCAAGGGTAAAGATATGATCTTAAAGGTGTACATAAAGAGCAATAGGAGGAGCAAGATGGTGGAGGAGAAGGAGACCTAAGTTTCATCTGGTCCCAGGAATTCAACTAGATAGGGATCAAACCATTCTGAACACCTATGAACTCAACAGGAGATCAAAGAAAAGAATAGCAGCAACCCTCTGAACAGAAAAGCGACCACTTTCTGGAAGGTAGGACATGCAGAGAAGTGAATCCAAGGCGATAAACTGGGGAAGATAGATGGCGGGAGGAGGGAGCCTCCGTCAGCTGCTACTGGCAAGTGATAGAGCAGTGGAGCACAAAATCAGAACTTTTAGAAGCCTCGGGTCTGCTGAGGGACGTCCCTCCAGTGGCTAAGCAGGGGGATGGAACACTCACTGGGACGGTGTGGTCTCAGGACCCTCGGGGTCACAGGAAGGCTGGGGGTGTCTGAGTGTAGCAGAGCTCCCAGGTATCAGAGCAGGGAAGCCAGCTGCAAAGGGTTGCCATAAACCATGATCCACGGCAGTCAGGCCACTGCTCTTCCAGCAGGAACCCAACAAGCAGCAGATCCGGGGAGACTCCCCTTCCTCCCCCAGGGAGGAGCAGTGCGGGAGTGCACCGCAGGGATCTGTTGGGTTTGGAGACGCCACACAGGGTCATGTGCCAGAGATAGAAATGCTGGGTCACAGGCTGGGTGAGCACGGAGGGCAGACGGAGACCAGGGAGATGGGAGTGACTGACTGCTTATCTCTGGGGGCTCACTGAGGAGTGGGGCCCCAACTTCTCAGCTCCTCTAGGGCAGAGATTGGGAGGCCACCATTTTCACTCTCATCCTCCAAAGCTGTGTGGAAAGCTTGCAGGGAACAAAAGCTCCCGAGAGCAAACCTGAGCAGATTACTTAGCCCGGACTGGCAAGGGTGAGGCAATTCCGCCTCCAGCAAAGACATTTCGGAATCACTGCAACAGGCCCCTCCCCCAGAAGATCAGCAAGAACAGCCAGCCAAGACCAAGTTTACCGATCAATGAGAATGGCAGAACTCCAGCACTAGGTGAATACTGCACATAGAATTCATGGCTTTTTTTCCCATGATCCTTTAGTCTTTCAAAGTTAATTTTTTAATTTTTCTTTTTTTTCTTTCTCTTTCTTTTTTTTTGAATTTTTCTTTTTCCCTTTTTCAACCAACACCTTATCAATCCCTTTTTTAAAAAAAAACCTTTTATTTTTCATTTTTACAGTCATATTCTATCCCTTCATAGTAGTTAACCTTATTTTTGGTATATATATATAAGTTGTTCTCTCTTTAAAATTTTGGGATACGGTTTCTTCTAACAGACCAAAATATACCCTAAATCTCTAGTGTATGGCTTTGTTCTAGTCCCCTCCCTGATCACATTCTCTCCTTTTTAAATTCCTCTCTTTTTTCAACCAACTTCTTATCAATTCCTTTTATAAAATCTTTTATAATTTTCATCTTTAAAGTCATATTCCATCCCTTCATCATATTTACCCTTATTTTTGTACATATATAAGTTTTTCTTTCTTTAAAATTTTGGGAGGCACTTTCTTCTAACAGACCAAATTACACCCAAAATCTAATCTGTGGCACTGACCTATGCACCAGCCTGATCAAATTTGATCATATTCTTTTTTTTTTATCTTGTTCTTTTTCTTTTTTCTTTCTTTCCCTTTCTTTTCCCCCGGTTTCAGGTCTCTTCTGATTTGTTTAGTGTATATTTTTCTGGGGTCGTTGTTACCCTGTTAGCATTTTGTTCTCTAATTCATCTATTCTCCTCTGGACAAAATGACAAGGTGGAAAAAAATCACCTCAAAAAAAAAAAAAAAAGAACAAGAGGCAGTACCGACTGTCAGGGACCTAATCAATATGGACATTAGTAAGATGTCAGAACAAGAGTTCAGAGTGAGGATTTTAAAGATACTAGCTGGCCTTGAAAAAGGCATGGAAAATATTAGAGAAACCCTTTCTGGAGAAATAAAAGACCTAAAATCTAACCAAGTCGAAATCAAAAAGGCTATTAATGAGGTGCAATAAAAAATGGAGGCTCTAACTGCTAGAATAAATGAGGCAGAAGCGAGAATTTGTGATCTAGAAGACCATATGATGGAAAATAAAGACGCTGAGAAAAAGAGAGATAAACAACTACTGGATCACAAGGGCAGAATTTGAGAGATAAGCAATACCATAAGATGAAACAATATTAGAAAAATTGGGGTCCCAGAAGAAGAAAGAGAGACAGGGGGCAGAAGTTATATTGGAGCAAATTATAGCAGAGAACTTCCTTAATTTGGGGAAGGAAACAGGCATCAAAATCCAGGAGGCACAGAAAACACCCCTCAAAATCAATAAAAATAGTTCAACACCCCAACATCTAACACTAAAACTTATGAATCTCAGAGACAAAGAGAAAATCCTGAAAGCAGCTTGGGACAAGGGGTCTGTAACCTACAATGGTAGAAACATTAGACTGGCAACAGACCTATCCACAGAGACCTGGCAGGCCAAAAAGGATGACTGGCATGATATATTCAGAGCACTAAATGAGAAAAATATGCAGCCAAGAATACTATATCCAGCTAGGCTGTCATTGAAAATAGAAGGAGAGATAAAAAGCTTCCAGGACAAACAAAAACTAAAGGAATTTGCAAACTGAAACCAGCCCTACAGGAAATATTGAAAGGGGTCCTCTAAGCAAAGAGAGAACCTAAAAGTAACATAGACCAGAAAGGAACACAGACAATATACAGTAACAGTCACCTTACAGGCAATACAATGGCACCAAATTCATATCTTTCAATAGTTACCCTGAATGTAAATGGGCTAAATGCCCCCAATCAAAAGACACAGGGTATCAGATTGGATTAAAAAATAAGACCCATCCATATGCCGTCTGCAAGAGACTCATTTTAGACCCAAAGATAACCCCATATTGAAAGTGAGGGGGTGGAAAACCATTTTTCATGCTAATGGACACCAAAAGAAAGCTGGGTGGCAATCCTTATATCAGACAAATTAGATTTTAAACCAAAGACTGTAATAGGAGATGAGGAAGGACACTATATCCTACTTAAAGGGTCTATCCAACAAGATGATCTAACAATTGTAAATATCTATGCCCCTATCATGGGGGCAGCCAATTATATAAGGCAATTAATAACAAAAGCAAAGAAACACATTGACAACAATACAATAATAGTGGGGGACTTTAACACCCCCCTCACTGAAATGGACAGATCATCTAAGCAAAAGATCTACAAGGAAATAAAGACTTTAAATGACACACTGGACCAAATGGACTTCACAGATATATTCAGAACATTCCATCCCAAAGCAACAGAATACACATTCTTCTCTAGTGCCCATGGAACATTCTCAAGAATAGATCACATCCTAGGTCACAAATAAGGTCTCAACCAGTACCAAAAGATTGGGATCATTCCTTGCCTATTTTCAGACCACAATGCTTTGAAACTAGAACTCAGTCACAAGAGGAAAGTCAGAAAGAACTCAAATACATGGAGGCTAAAGAGCATCCTACTAAAGAATGAGTGGGTCAACCAGGAAATTAAAGAAGAATTAAAAAAATCATGGAGACAAATGAAAATGAAAACAAAACTGTTCAAAATCTGTGGGATGCAGCAGAGGCAGTCCTAAGAGGAAAGTATATAGCAATACAAGCCTTTCTCAAGAAACAAGAAATGTCTCAAATACACAACCTAACCCTACACCTAAAGGAGCTCCAGAAAGAACAGCAAATAAAGCCTAAACCCAGCAGGAGAAGAGAAATAATAAAGATCAGAGCAGAAATCAATGAAATAGATACCAAAAGAATGGTAGAATAGATCAACGAAACTAGGAGCTGGTTCTTTGAAAGAATTAATAAGATTGATAACCCCCTGGCCAGACTTATCCAAAAGAAAAGAGAAATGACCCAAATAAAATCATGAATGAAAGAGGAGAGATCACAACTAACACCAAAGAAATACAACAATTATAAGAACATATTATGAGCAACTATATGCCAGCAAATTAGATAATCTGGAAGAAATGGATGCATTCCTAGAGATGTATCAACTACCAAACTGAACCAGGAAGAAATAGAAAACCTGAACAGACCTATAACCACTAAGGAAATTGAAGCAGACATCAAAAATCTCCCAAAAAACAAAAGCCCAGGGCCAGATGGCTTCCCAGGGGAATTCTACCAAACATTTCAAGAAGAATTAATACCTATTCTTCTGAAACTGTTCCAAAAAATAGAAATGGAAGGAAAACTTCCAAACTCATTTTATGAGGCCGCCATTACCTTGATCCCCAAACCAGACAAAGACCCCATCAAAAAGGAGAAAAATACAGACCAATATCCTTGATGAATACGGATGCAAAAATTCTAAAATAATCTTTTGTTTGCCCATTATTTAAGAACAATTGAGATGAAATATTCTCAAAAGAGAATGTTTATAAATGTAAAAATGTAGCCTAAAATATTAAATATTAAAATGTGCACAGATTTTTAATGAAAACTAGATGTAGACCCTCACCCTCGGTTGGTCCCTTGGATTCCTATTTAAATGTGATCTGGGATCTAAATCCCACGGCTTTGTGAAAGATCAGAGAAATCTTCATGATTTCTTCAAGTTACCAGGGCTTCTTTCCTCACACTCTGCTCCTTCTCTAAATACTCATATTTTGCTCACCATGACTCACATCCCAAAGCCTGATTCCTTCAGTGGTTTCAACAACAACAAATCCATGTAATGTAATTCTTAAGCTCAGTAGCTTGAAAAAAGATCTAGAAAACTGTGCAATATTGTACAAATTTTTTTTCAGGGGATTTGGTCTTTGATGGTGATGCAAAGTAAGAAATCCTAATTAATCTCTGAATACTTCTCCCATGGCCTTCCTTCCAAATTTTAAATGAGCTACATACCACTGGAGGCTGAGTGGAAGACACAGTGCTCACCTCATGCTTCATCTCTCATCTCTTGCAGGCAGATTTAATTCAATTTCAGATAGAGGAATCTTTCACTCCTTTCTCTTTACCCTCCAATCTCTTCCACTGAGCATGCTGTTGAATCAGTTGTTAACAAGACCACCATTACACCCTTAGGCTTAGACACACCAATTTATGTGGCTAAGCAACATCATGTAAAAATTCAGTTTAGTTGAATTCTTAGATAAGTTATTTAAATGAAGATAGAAGTCACTTAAAATTTTATCGAGCAACTTAAAACATATGGTTGATGGGAAGGAAAATGTATCCATATGAATTTATAATGCACAAAAAAATATAGTCTTTCTTTAATTACTTTATTTACTTTATTATGAGGGACCCTTTAAGGACAAAGGGATTCTCTGCTGCGTATATAATTTATTGCATCATCACAACTGGCACTGCTTATGCCCTTCTTAAACATGAAGGCACATGTTCCATTTCCTTCAATATTAAACCTGGAGCAAAATAAGGAGGTTAATCATTTACCGAACCTCATGAAAAATAACTATGCACAGCCTAAAACATGTAACTTTTGTGATCATGTTTTGAAATGTGCAATGAAAAAGGAGTAGAGGGAGTGAAATGAACTGCTTCTCTCCTCTTCAGCCTGCAAACTTCAGGATGGTGGTGTGGGAAGAAACGAACACCAAGGAACTTCACTGCAGTAACAAAGAATTCTGGAATTTGATGTTGTTTTATACTGTAGTAAACATTGAAAAATCACTTTGTGAAGGATTGGATTCTTCCTTTTATACATAAGAATAAAAATAAGAAAATAAATATATTGAGCCATTAAAGATCATATACAGGGAGAGTATAACTGAAATTTTATTGACCCTCACTTACCCCCCCCACCACACACATTTAAAAAATTGGTCCAAAGGCTGAAGTAGATGTTAACTCATCCATATTTTGAAACCATTGGTATAGTAATACTGAAATAGGTATTCTTCACTTGATGAACTAAGAAACATGTAAATAATCATAAATAAAATATCTAGAAAGGATTTTCTAAATTCCTTTTTTAGGTCATATAAAACATATGAAATTGAAAATTCAAAATGAGGAAAAGAAAAATAGAATGTTGAGTTACAATGGATTTCTGGTTAGATGACAATTAAAATGCTTTTAGCACTTCATTTTTGGGGAACTTTGTAGCACTGGTGTACACTTTCCCAACTTTTAGGGTACCTTCAAAATTTTATCCTGTGCATTTCCAAAATATATGCCCATTTCTGTGTCTACCTTAGTGCCAACTGTGATGGGCTTATTTATGTCCCCCCAAAATTCAGATGTTTAAGATCTAACCCCTAGTAGCTCAGAATATAACCATATTAAGAGATGAAGTGTTTAAAGAGGTGATTAAGTTAAAATGAGGTCTTTAGGGCCCTAATCCAATATTATTGGTGTCCTCACAAGAAGAAATTTGAACAAGATAGGCATGTGCACAGAGGGAAGACCATGTGAAGAAACAGAAGGAGAAGATGACCATCTACAAACCAAGGAGAGAGGACTCAGAGGAAATCAACCCTCCTGACACCTTGATCTGGGATTTCTGGTCTCTAGAACTGTTGTTTACACTGCCTAGTCTGTGATATTTGCTACAGTAGCCTTAACAAACTAATACACCATCTTTAACCAACTTCTAGTTTTTGCTTCTTCCTCATTTTTTATTTTTAAGTGGGACTATATATAATATATAATATCCTATTAAACTGCCAATATTTTCTCTAAAGAAAATATATAATAAATATATAAAAATATATATTAGGTTTGGCAGTCAGAAAGTTTAATTTATGTCATACTTTTTCTTACATTTTTCAAAATTGGTTATATTATTATCCTTAAATCATTGTGTATTTTCACCCCAAATTGGATATAAAGACAATGATAACAGAAGTCTATTTTTAGAAAGTCCTACTATTTCTTTAGCAGGTCATATGCCTCATATAATATCTAGCACAGAATTAGTAGATGCTAAATAAATTGTAGCTAGAAGTTCCCTTCACAGGGAACTCAATATTCTTTCTTTTCCTTTCTCCTCTCTGAAGTTGGAAAAAGTCAAATGTTTCAAAAACAAAAATGGAGTGGAGGGGTATAATCAGTTCTTCAAGCTAAGGAACATAGAGAAGTTTGCAAATTTTAAATAAAGATCACCTAGAGCCTACATTTTCTCTTTCTCACTCATTCCCTTCCGTATCAGGCCACCAGTGTGTGTGGTAAGTGTAAGCTTGAGTACACTTTGTCAGACTCCCCTATAAATGACATTCCAAAGCAACAACAAACAAACAAGTAGAGGCAAAACCCCAAGTGGAAAGAGACAAGGATCAAACTAATTAGATTTTTATATAGTCTCAGATAAAAAGAACACTTGTGGTACACATGTGGTATATACAGTCCAACTTACCATATAGAAGTAGATGCCAAACCCTCACTAAGGGCTATATATTTGTTTGAAGATTCTCTTTGGTATCTATATATATTGACAGTCTTTGGGGGAGATAATGTGGAGGAAACTATAGGGGTAGCTGATTATAGACTTACAATCCGTACCATGCTTAACACACTTAATAATAAATGTTATTAAGGCTTACCAATTATTGAATGCATCTCCATTTGCCCACATCAAGGTGCAAGGGTGCACTTGCATTTGGCTTCTTTAGTCCAATCCAATATGAAGAAGGTCCCAGATAGGGCATCAAAGATTCCTTTTATGAAACACAGTGTGCTGTAATGGATCTCTCCTAGTTTTCTCATTCTCATTACCTCCAGTGCTATGGTCCTTCTTTTGGCCCATTAATCTCTTGCTGGGTTATTGCAATAGCCTGTAACATGGCACTCTACTTTTATATTTGCCACTCACTAGCTCATCACAGCAAAGAAAATGATTCTTTTAAAGCTTAAGTCAGATCATGTCTCACTTTTGTTCATAGTTCTGCAATATTTCCCTATTTTACTTGGAGGAAAACCAAAGTATTTACTATAGCCTCCAAGACCCTAATCAGCCGCATTTTTCACTCACTCCCTCCTTCTAGGCACATTGGCTGATTTTCTGTTGTTGTTGTTCCTTGAATACCAGGCACATACCTACCGTAAAGTCCATGTTCCAGATGTTTCTTCTTCCTGGGAATCTAACCCCCAGATAGTCCTCTAACTCTCTTTTCTACTCTATGGTTTTTCTCAGTATCTTCATCTCACTAAGACTTTTGTTTACTTGCAGCTTACCCACTTAGAACACTCAGAATATCTCTTATGCATGTCTATATCATTTATATCATGCATATCTATATCAGATACACATATATACATAAATCACATATATGTATATCAGAATTTACTAACTTCTAATATACTATATAATTTACATATTTGTTATGATTACTTTTCATTCCCTGTCTCTTCCTCTGGGGTGTAAGCTCTATAAAGGCAAAGATCTTTGTTTGGTTCGTTGATATATCACACCCTTGAAGCATACCTGTCATATAACAGCTACTCAATAAATTAAATGCGATTTATATTGCAAAGGAGAAATTTAACCACTTCATTCTCGGAGTTGAATACGGCCAGAGATCCACGATAGGCTATGCAGTTTGCTTGGCCATCTATCCAAGTTTTTTCATGTTCAGATTGAAAGAAGCAATTATTATTGATTTGCTTCCAGGCTTGTGGACATATAGTTTCATCCTCAGAGCATGTATTGTCTTTAAATATCCTTGGATTTTTAACTAAAATTAACACAGTGGTAGAAAAAAAAATGAAGAAAGTGTAAGAGAAAGGAAGAGTCTTACCTTTAGGGTAAAAGATATATTTCAGATTGGGAAAATGTATTTTACTTCCATATTCAATTCAAATGATTTAACTTCAAACGTCAACTCAGAAAAAGAAAAGATCAAATATGACTATAAGGTTGGTTTGAAAATTGGGGAGACAAAGTCGCTATTTCCTGACATACGGAAGACCACAGATAGAGGGGGTTATACGAGAGAGCCAGACTAAGACTTCAGCTTGGACAATGTTATGTTTGAGAAGTTTATTAGACAGTCCACTAGGTGGATTTAAAAATTTGGAATTCAGAGAAGAGAGCCAGATTGGAGATGTGTATTTGGAGGTCATCAGAATTTATGTGACAAAGTTGTAAGCACGGTTCAGATTGCCAAGGGTAGATAAAGAAGGGACCTGCTCAGGGACTGAGCTCCAGGGCACCCCAAAGTTAAGACATCAGGGAGAAAAGAAAGAATAAGAAAAGGAAAGCTGGAAGAAGGAACAAGTTAGGTAGAAAGCAAACCATGGGAGAACGGTGTCTTGGAAGACAAATGAAGAAATTATTTCCAGGGCAGAGACTGCTGAATGCTGCAAAGATCTTAAGTAAGATGAAAACTGAGAATGGACTGGATTTAGCAATACGGAAGTTGCCAATAAACTTGAAAGACAAATTAGGTAAAAGAAAAAGGAAGTGGAGCCTGATCAGAGTAGATTAGCAGAAAATGGGAAGATAGAAATTAGAAAAACTTAGCAAAAAAAATTTTTTTCAAGGAGGTTGCTGTAAGAGAAGAAAAAAGAAATTGGTAGCTAAAGAAAGAGTGAGGGCTAATCAATTTTTTTTTTAAGGTAGGAGAGATATCACCATTATGTACACTGATGGGGATGTTTCAGTTGAGAATGGAAAAACTATAATGTAGGGGAGAGAGAGGAATATTATTATAGTCATATAACTGATCGGGTGAGAGGCTATAGAAACTAGTGCAGAACATGAATACTCTATCTACAGGACCAGGATCCTAGACAGAGTATAGTATGGGGAGAGAGAGAGGTAAGAAAGTAGATGTGGTCATGAGAATATTTAGAAGTTTTCTAGTAATTGTTATAATTTATGAGGTAAAATTGAAAACAAAAATAGACCTGAGAGTGAAGATGAAGAACGAGGCATTAAAGTTCTGGAGAAAAAGGAGAAAGTATAAAATAATCATCTATGGGAGTAAAAGAGTTAATGCACTAGGGAAAGATGATACAAGTGCTAGTCCCCGCCCCACTTCTTTTGCACTCTATCACATTTAGACCTGCTGTGATTCTCTGACACTCCTGTTCTTTCTTTCATCTAAGGCACTCTCTCACAAACGCCTACTTGACCTTAAGGTTCAGCACAAATACCTTTCTCTTCACAAAGTTTTGCTTGACTACCAAAAGCAGACTTATAGTCTCCTCTTCCTCTTCAAATTGAACATACTTCTATTTAGCAATTATTTTATTGTTACTGTTTGCTTACATGCTTGTTTCTTCTGTCAAAGATTGATTCTTTTCAGGCCAAAAATCCCCCCTCTTTTTTTTTTTTTTCATTTTGGTAGCATCATCACCTAGTACTATACCCGAAGTTTAATAGATATTAAAAGAATAATCTTTCTACGGGGCGCCTGGCTTGCTCAGTCGGTAAAGCATGCGACCCTTCATCTCAGGGGCACCTTGGGTGTAGAGATTACTTTAATAAATAAACTTTAAAAAGATTTCTAGAAGGCAAAGCAGGTGACTAGCTTTGTAAAGGAATTAGATGCTCTGGCGGGGAGAATGCTTTCTGATTCTAATTATTCAATGTTAGGGAAGAACAGGCTAGTTATTGGTATCAGACTGAAGCAACGATAATACAATTAACATATTTTAAGCAGAAATTGGTTACTTACATTTCCTAGGAAATCCTAACATTGCCCAAAGAAGAAAAGCAATGCCTCCACATATCATACTTGACATGACTAGCATTTTCTTCGTTACTACACCTAAGAAAGATGCATGTCATTGTTTATATTCTAGAGAAAAAACAACAAGCAAACAAACTGAAAACTCAAGTAAGATTTACCTTTTTCTCTATCTTCTATATGTGCAACTCTTCACAACACAGCAATTAATATCGGGAAAGTGAGAAAGGGTACTCAGAGCTAACTTCTCAGCAGCAAGAGTCTCAAACGTGCTGTGGCTCCACTTTTTAGTGCCATTTCTGACAACTATTTGACTTACTCAGTTTTCTTACCTTGGGCCCAGAATAGAAAACCAAACTTCATCCCGAGGCTTTTTTATTGCTGCTTCTTCCAAGGGGGAAAAATCCGGTGGAGAGGGGTGGATCCACCATTTCTTTGAAGTCTTTGTTTTATAAATGAATACTGCTTTTATTTAAGGGCATATTATGGACAATTAAAAACAAAAGTGCTGAGGACGCAAACTGGGATCAAGAAAGGATGCTAGGATAGTCACGGGAGGCTTAGTTTCTGTACCCAAGGACAATCTCTGTGCCCCTCCTTACCTGGCCTCTTGACATTCTGCTCCACAGCCTCCATCCCATCTCTATTCTCAATCCCTTCGCCCTCCATCTCCAAAGCTCATGGACAAGGCTCTTCTGTTACGAGGCTGGAATAGTAACGGCTTCCAGGCAGGCACCCACGGCTACCCTTGTCCCAGGGGTGTGGGCTCAACAGCCTGGGATTGGCTGGACCACAGAGACGACTCTGAGAATTCAGTCTCTGATTGGCTCCTTACCTCCCACCTGCCAACTGCTCAAAGCCGAGTAGGGAGAGGCCCATACTCCTCATTTTGGGAGCTAGTATCTTTTTTATGCCTTCTCAAACTTTCATACTTCTAAGTTTGAATGGGCTTTCAACATTTTATTTTTTGCATTTGGAATGTCATGAAATATCTCTGAGAATCCCTTGTATGTAATAATTTTTTTTGTGGATATAACTTCTCTGGGACATCGCCATCCTTTTCATCACAACCACGTCCCTTATTTTTGTTGATGATTGCCTTCAAAATTCCTCTGGCTGCATATCTAGAGTCTCTTCAAAAGTAGAAGTATCAATATACTCATGATCAGCTATTTCTTTCTACTTGTCTATTTTCTTTCTTTTTTTTTTTTTAAGATTTTATTTATTCATTTGAGAGAGACAGACAGACAGAGAGAGCTCAAGCATGGGGAGAGGCAGAAGGAGAGGGAAAAGCAGACTCCCTGATGAGCTAGGAGTCTGACGTGGGGCTTGATCCCAGGACCCTGAGATCATGACCTGAGCAGAAGGCAGATGCTTAACCATTTGAGCCACCCAGGCGCCCCCCTACTTGTCTGTTTTCTATCTGACGTTGACCTTCAGCATTACCACTTTTTGTTTCTTTGTTGCATCTTAATCATTATTGACCAGTTCCCTCTTTTGATTACTTATTTTTGTAAAATATCACATGAATTTATTACTGTGAGATGAAGAGGTAACATAACTTTACATTTAATTGTCTATGTGCTAACTAAAGACAGATGCACACGAATCAATCATTGACAGACTTACAGGAACGTGACATGACTGGTCATTGATCACAATGCATATCTGTTTTATATATAGTGACCTATAGGCCGAAAAACTAGCAGTGAAGTTTGTATTTTATACAGAGTAAATATACTGTAAATATATTATAAAGATGCATAAGTATACTGTAAAACTAAAATTTGAGACATGTAGCTGGAGCATGGTGTCATTTAATTAAACCAGGGCAAATGAAATTTGTGCCATCAGACCAGGAAAAATAATGCACAATCACCCCCAACACATACATGCATTCTCTTGCAAAGGTACATATAAAAATAAAAATATATACACACACATATATAAACATACATCATGTACATATATGTTATGGGCTCTCTGTGTACTTACAAAATTCATATGTTGAACCCCCCCCAAAGTGATGGTATGAGATGAGACCTTTGAGAGGTAATTGGGTTTAGATGAGATGATGGGGGTAGAGGTCCCATAATGGAGTGTGTGTGTGTGTGTGTGTGTGTGTGTGTATTTCCTACCTATGCTTATTTTTGTCTACTCAATCTGATGATTAGGGCGTATTGAGGATTCATTGCTACAATGCAGACACTATGCTAAGTATTGGTGGGAATGTAAAATGGTGCAGCTGCTCTGGAAAACAGTATGGTGGTTCCTCAAAAAATTAAACATCGGATTGTTGTATGATCCAGTTATTCTATTTCTGGGTACACACTCTCAAAAAATTAAATGCAGGATTTTGAAGAGATATTTATAAACCTCATGTTCATAACAGCACTATTCACAATAGCCAAGAGGTGAAAGCATCCTAAGGATCCACTGATGGATGAATGAAGAAAATGTGATCTATACATACAATGGAATATTCCTCAGCTTTAAAAAGGCAGAAAATTCTGACAACATGGGTGAACCTTGACGACATAATGCTAAGTGAAATAAACCAGTCATGAAAAAACAAACACTGCACAACTCCACTTATATGAGGGTCCTGACTAGTCAGATTCATAGAGACAAAAGTAGAATAATAGTTGCCAGGGACTGGGGGTAAGAGGACTTTTTGTTTGAGGGTTATAAAGTTTCAGTTTTGCAACTCGAGAAGAGTTCCGGAGACTGGTTGCATAACAATGTGAATGTACTTAACACTACTAAACCGTACACTTCAAAACAGTTAAAACAGGAAATTTTATATTATGTATATTTAGCCACATTTTTTAAGAATAGTATCCAAGAGGACTCTAGGCAATGACCCCTCAAAATGAGAAGTAAGAAAAGTATCTTCCAGCTCAAGAGAAATATCTCTGAATGGAAGTAAGAAACAGTTAAATAAGGTGATTTCTAAAAAAAAAAAACAAAACCCAAAAAACAAAAAAACCCACAAAACCACTCAGTAATGAAGCCATCAGCAGCACACAGCTGTGCTTATTTTTCTTCAGTTTTCTCTCCCCCATGGCGGGGTGGGGGTGGGGGGCGTCAGAAAAAAACAGCACATCCCTTTTCTATACGCTACCAGGTCTGGAATAGTACAGGCTGGAGAGGGTAGTGGTTTTAAACTGAGGTTTAAGTTTGAATAGAAGAGTTTGGAGTTTTGAGATTATGCTGGACATAATTTCTGAAATGAGACTATTCCTAAATTACTGAAAAGAACTACAAAAGCTATGAGACCGGCCCCAAACTATCCAGGTGTGGGGAATTAAAAGTCTCAGTTTAAGGGAATGAGAGAAGAAAGTTAAGTTCTGTGTGTACCTACAGAGCTACAGTCCTTACAAAACACCAGATCTACCTGTTTCCCTAATCCTCTGATCCCTGCCTATGGGTTCTTCCCATTTTCATAAACATGGCTGAAGGTTGTGGGTTAATGGTTCTTCCTTGACAATAAACGGGTATCAGTTCCTGTTAGGTGGGAAGGGAGGGACACAGAACCTTACAAATTACTTTTTTTTTTAAGATTTTATTTATTTATTTGACAGAGAGAGACACAGGGAACACAAGCAGGGGGAGTGGGAGAGGGAGAAGCAGTCTCCCCCGCTGAGCAGGGAGCCCGATGCGGGGCTCGATCCCAGGATCCTGGGATCATGACCTGAGCCGAAGGCAGACGCTTAACAACTGAGCCACCCAGGCGCCCTACAAATTACTTTTTATATAAATAGTTTTCTAGGAATCTCATGGCTGAATGCTTCTTCTATTTATTTCACTAACTCTTCTTTAAGGAAGTGTTTTCAGATTTTTTTTCAGGATGTACTGTATATTTTAAACCCTTTTCCTCATTTTACTCATGTTTCTAGTATTTGATTTTGAGATGAGTTACTTCAGGATGAGTATTTAAATGTTTTAGATACAAAGTAGAAAATATAAAGCAATTATATTATTAATAGCAATATTTTGTGAAATTTGGAATCCAACTGCTTTGGATGTGGTAACCAAGAATATGGTGGCGCAACAGGTGCTGGAGTGAGATTGGTAAAGAGAATGTTGCCAGGCAACAAACCTGACCAGTGTCTAGTGAGTCACATCTAAATAGGGTCTGGGCTTGAGTTTGTTGCCTGGCAACATTTCCTTGGCCATTCTCACCTCCAGCAACCACTGCACTGTGCTTATGGAGTGCTTGTTCCCCACCAGATCCCCAGTTGCCTTGAGAAATGAATAAAGGTGGAGAAGTTCACTACTGGATAAAGCTTATTGGTACATAAGTGCATATGCTTCTCTTAATCTCAGGAAACAAACTGAGGGTTGCTGGAATGGTGGTGGGGGAGGGATGGGGTGGCTGGGTGATGGACACTGGGGAGGGTATGTGCTATGGTGAGCACTGTGAATTGTGTAAGAATGATGAATCACAGACCTGTACCCCTGAAACAATACATTATATGTTAACAGAAAAAATAATAAAAAAAATTAAAAAAATTTTTAAAAAGAATTAGAACGCCAAAAAAAATACTATAAAAAAAAGTACATACACTTCAGTTTTGTACTATTTTATTCCACTTGCAGTGGCAGCCTGGATTTAGAAGTTTGTGCTATGAAGTTTCTTTTTCTAGCAAACTGACTTGGCAGACCCCTCAGTGGCTATGCGCCTGCTTCATTCAGTCAGTTGTCTGTGACTTCGTGAGGCCAGAGCCTAAAGTAGCGGGAAGCCATTCCATAAACACAATGACTTTCCTGAGGCCTTTCAGTCATTTGGAAAATATTACTTGGGCACCTAAATACTTGACTAAATTTGATGAAGAAATAAGGGACTGAGGAATGGGTAGGTCAACTGATAGGTGTGCAGAGGGGTGGTGAGAACATACTTCAGGGTGGGTGGTCAGGATAAAGCTGCCTTCTCACTGAAAGAATTTTTGCAACCTATACATATTTGTCTCCATTTTTCTAGGCAACCCACTCCTTGGGCTCATGCATAGCGTTGACCAGAATTAGCAAATTGAAATACAGAATTCCCAGCCAAATTTGAATTTCAGATCAACAACAAATATTGCAAATACAACAAATGAAAACATGGCATTAGGCATACTTACACTGAAAATAAACCATTTTTAATCCAAATTTCAAATTTAACTAGAGATCTTACATTTTATCTGACAACCCTACTTAGGTCACATTTTTTCTCATCTTTTATTTTTTAATTTTTTTTAAAGATTTTATTTATTTATTTGACAGAGAGAGACACAGCGAGAGAGGGAACACAAGCAGGGGGAGTGGGAGAGGGAGAAGCAGGCTTCCCGCGGAGCAGGGAGCCCGATGTGGGGCTTGATCCCAGGACCCTGGGATCATGACCTGAGCCGAAGGCAGACGCTTAACGACTGAGCCACCCAGGCGCCCCTTTTCTCATCTTTTAAACTGGTAAGTGCTCCAGGGCTTGGTTTGGGGTTTTTCTCGATTTCCTACTTAGGCCTATCTGTAAAGCCTTAGGTAGTGGTACCGCACAGGTACTGAAGATAGGAGAGGAATATGCAACAAAGGAAAGATAGATAGAAAGATAGATCGGTGTCCTTTCAAGGGCAGGAAGGACTAAAGAAAGGAAAAATGGAAAAAGACAACATGAGACCTGAAGAATCTAGTGCAGGCTGTTTATTTGGAAGGTGAAAGAAACAGTAAAGAAACGTTCATGAAGTGAGACAGGATGTGTGTCAAGCAAGTAGCCACCGGGAATAATCAGTTTCATTCTGCAGAGCACGTCTGGCAGCCAGTATAAATACTGTCAGTATGCTTTCCAGTCTTTCCCCCAGGAGTACAGAAACATTTGTTTCATTTTCAGCTGTAATGAGTCCACCGGTGGCCTGAGAGGGAGACTTTTGTTCCTTAGGGGAGACATTTCCAGATGGGACTTCATGTCGTCTGCACAGTAACTTCTGTTCATCTCCCCCAGTCCTTCATCACTTTCAAACTTTCAGCATCCCGTGACATCTGTAAAGTGTCTGCTGGTGGGTGTGATATACCCTTGTGTCTGCAGCAATCAGGGGTTCTATGCTCTCATATAAACCCACAATCTACCTTTAGCAACTTGTTAAAAGCTTTACCCTAATTCTTTATAATAGTTTATATGAGTTGAGTGTTTAACCTAGGTAAGCAAGCCCTGCCTTTTTCCTTAGATGTTAGCTTAGTCCACTGCCCTGTGACCTCAGATCTCTGAGGAGTTTCAGGGACGTTATGAATTTGTATAGTAATAAAAGCAGAAGGACATACTTTCCCCGTTTTCTACATGCTAAGTGCAACTGAGTCTCTCCCTCCAGTGGCCGTTGTTCTAGTGACCCAGCCTTATAGCCTTTACAGGTTGAAGTGTTCACTCAACTGCTATGGAAAAAATGTCAGCCACACTTTAGAGTCAAGATGAGAATGAGAGGAGAGGATTACCTCATCCAATACGGGTTTGCTACAGGTTTAGCCTCTGTAAGTCTCCAAAGTAACTAGCTATTGCTGAGCACTTAAATCAATTTGGATAGCATTCCCGAGTGAGGACTCACATGACAGGTTCTGACACATCTTCTGGTTACAGACGTAAGGAGTGGGCTGGTGGTTTCTGTGGTGAAAATACCAAGGCAGCAGCATAGGGGAGAAGCAAGATTTCCCCATGTTACAACATCATGACCAAAATGCTTAGCATATAGCCCTTGTTAATGCCAGCAAAGAAGCTGCTCATTCCCCAGCCATGCACCTAAAACACCCCTGTGAGGCATCAGAATCTCCTACCTGGAGGGGCTCTGGGTGGCTCAGTTGGTTAAGCATCTGGCTTCTACTCAGGTCATGATCTCAGGGTCCTGGGATCGAGCTGTGCCTGGAGCCCGCCTGGAGCTGGCCTTCAGCTCCAAGCCTGGCTCCATGCTCAGCGGGGAGTCTGCCTGAGGATTCTCTCCCTCTGCCCCTCCCACTGCTCATACTCTCTCTGTCTCTCTTTCAAATAAATAAATAAAATCTTAAAAAAAAAAAGAAAAGAAAAAGAATCTCCTACCTAGAGTCTGACACTCAGACCCACCCGATTGCTATGCGTTACCCCATAGTGTGACGAGTGAGAGGGAAGTTCAGCAACTGCTCTTGCTTCTGCATCTACGGTACTGTCCATCATGTTGCTTCAGAAAAACCGGTGTAGATGTATTGCTTGACCACTAGGCCTTGGACATATGCTCAGTAGGTTATATACAATGAGCAGCTGGGACATTTCCAGTTCTGGCCATAAAACTGTGGCCAGTATTACATGAAGCCTCCTACAAGAAGATTGGTATAAAGGTTGAACAAAATGTTTATAAAAAAAAAACCAACAAGATGAAACTTGAGGGGCTCCAACTGATCAAGGCTTACTGCTTTTATTGTACCTGCCTGCCAGGAAAACAGAAAACAAAAACAACCTTTTTGTAGAAAGATATCATTCATAGTCTCAACTGTTTTTACATACAATGTCTGGCATTTGATAAAAAATTATGAGGCATCCATCCTAAAAAAAAAAAAAAGACTAAATGGCAAAACACCAACTGACAAGCTAAATTAAAAGAAACAAACAGAAAACTGAGCTGCAAATGCTTTCAGATACTGATGGTATTGGACAGGAAATTTGAAACAAAAATGTTAGACTGTTCAAGTAAAGAGAAAAAAAATATAAAGAATTTCAGCAGCATGGAAATAATTCAAGAGTCAAATGAAAACTCTAGAACTGAAATAAGTAATAACTGAAATTAAAAATAATTTAATTAAGGATTAAGTGAGGGGCACCTGGGAGGCTCAGTCGGTTAAGTGTCTGCCTTCGGCTCAGGTCATGGTCCCGGGGTCCTGGGATTGAGCCCCGCATCGGGCTCCCTGCTCAGCAGGAAGCCTGCTTCTCCCTCTCCCACTCGCCCTGCTCGTGTTCCCTCTCTCACTGTGTCTCTCTCTCTGTCAAATAAATAAAATAAAATCTTAAAAAAAAAAATTAAGGTTTAAGTGAGACCAAGATGGAATCCGAGAAATAAAAGTGTTTAAAAAGGAAGGAGTAGGGGCGCCTGGGTGGCTCAGTCGGTTAAGCCTCTGCCTTCGGCTCAGGTCATGATCCCAAGGTCCTGGGATCGAGCCCCGCATCAGGCTCCCTGCTCAGTGGGGAGTCTGGTTCTCCCTCTCCCTCTGCCCCTCCACACAGCTGGTTCTATCTCTCTCAAATAAATAAGTAAAATCTTAAAAAAAAAAAAAAAGGAAGGAGAAACTTTGAATACATCTAAGAAAGGAAAGCTAAGGGTCTGCTATTGCTTCTGCATCCATGGTGCTGTCCCCTAGAAAATGTTGTGCCAGATAAACTACTAACTTACTGGTAAGTTATGCTAATACATGAGAAATATTCAATGGATATAGTGAAAATATAATCTTTGTTGAACTTAATGAGATCCATTTTGCTCTTTTGTTAAATGGAAGAGAAGAATTCAGATTGGACTGGATTGATGAACCCTAGCTAAAGGGATAGAGGGTGTGTGTGTGTGTGTGTGTGTGTGTGTAATATTTGAGAAACAGGAGAAAATAGAGTTTTTAATAAATTTGGGACATTGATTTAGACACAGATTTGTCTTCATTACATTCAATGCATCAGCTGGCACCATCAGCCATGGCTTTACAGGGCAATTTATTAATCTCCATGGTAGTTCTTAGAACATGCCTCTTCTGACAAAGAAATTAATTTCAAGGCAAAGAAAGGGAGCCATGAATAACACCTTGCTGGACTTAATACATAGCCCGCCACCTAAAAGCAGCTAGCTTAGAAAAATAGAGAAGTGACTTGAATGCTTTTTTTTTTTTAAATTGCAGTATAATCTGGGAGAAGGTGGTTTAGGGGTTTGGAGTGCTCCCTACCTATTGTATATGCTTCAAAACAGCTGTCCAAATATGGTCAACTCCCAGGCACCTGGGTGGCTCTGTTGGTTAAGTGTCTGCCTTTGGCTCAGGTCATGATCCTGGGGACCTGCTTCAGGCTTCCTGCTTGGCGGGAGCTTTTCCTTCTCCCTCTGCCCCCTACTCCCCCCCCCCACACTCTCTCTTCTGCACTCTCTCTAAAATAAATAAATAAAATCTTTTTAAAAAAAGAATATGGTAAACTCCCTATATCCAGAATGTTATTGTCTGGAAACTGATGTGAAAGCAGAAGTAGCTATTCTGTGTATTATACATGAAAGCTCGTGTAATGAATTTTTGCTGCTTGTTTGCCAAACTAAGTTGGTGTGTTTGGAGGTACCAGACCCAAAAATTGTAGTTTTTCTACCAGGAACACAATCATGGTTCTGTTAAATTGGAAATTGAGATAGGTCACCATTGGTAATAATGTGTTTCCCATGCCCCTAAAACAAGAGGTATAATATTGTTTAAAATGAAAGATTCAAATATTAAATACAACTTGAGTTGTGCCTACACAATGGGACAAGCAGGGTAGATAGTAACTGAGGTATTTCCTTGTTCCCCCATTCCCAAAAGAATAGGTCACTTGAAAGCTGAGGTAGTCCTATGTAAACAAGACTAAGAAGGACTCAAGTCCTATGAGATGGACATGGGGGTCAAATTACGGTAAAGGTGCTAGAATAAGATAAGAGAAATACAATATACATGGTATGAAAAGAAAGCTAGGATTCTAGTTTGGACTACATGTTCGGCTAAATGTGGAGATACTACCAATGATTTTTTGTAACTGAATTTTTCCACTTTCTTTCTACCCCACCCTGCTACCTTATATGAATTGCATATGTGCTGGTTAATATTACAGGTTCTGTGATAGGGAATGTTATGTGTCAGCTTGACCGTACTAAGGTGCCCAGAGAGCTGATAGAACATTACTTCTGGGTGTGTCTGTGAGGGTGTTCCAGAAGAGATTAGCATTTGAATCAGTAGACTCAGTAAAGAAGGTTATCCTCACTATTCTAGTGAACATGATCTAATTTATTAAGTTCCTGCGTAGAACAAAAAAAAAAAAGAGAGAGAGAGAGAGAGAGAGAGGAATGACAAATTCTCTCTCTTTCTCTCTGCTTGAGCTGAGATGTCCATATTCTCCTATACTTGGACATTGGAGCTATTGGTTCTCAGGCTTTCAGACTCAGACAGAGATTTATATAATTGGCCTCCCCCCTCCCCCACTCCCCTCCAACCTTCAGTTCTCAGGCCTCAGGACTCAGACAATTACACCAACAAATTTCCTGGTTCTTCAACTTTCAGATGGCAGACCATAGGACTTCTTGACCTCCATAACCGTAAGCCAATTCTAATAATAAAAAGAATATATTTATATATATTTCATAATAATTATATATATATATTCCTTTGAGCCTATCCACATTGTACAAGTTGTCCCTTTATTTTATTCTTTTCTAACTCCCCTTTTGAGGTATATACTTGTTTTTTCTTTTTTGATCCTGAGTGTGGGTCTTTTTTTTTGAACCTGTGTATGTCACTGTCATTGTGGTCTCTCAGCTCTTCAATTATGTGACTGAAAATATAAGATTTATTAATAGGAATAAGAATTAGGAAGGAGTTTACTCGAAAACAATCATTCTCAAACTCCCACCTTTACTTTGTACCCTTGATCAGTAAATGAATGGATCCCCGCCTCCTGCGAATGCTGAGTGAGCTTCGTAAGATCCTGGCTTGCATGGCTCTAGAGGCTCATTTGCTTCTCCCTTTTGCTATACTTGAGCTGGGAGCTGGCTCAAAAAGACTGAGGCAGTCTGAAGAGAGACAGCAAGACTGATCTCAGCTTTCCTGGACTACAGAGCAATTTCTAGGGCCTTTCTAGGGCCCACCTCGGCCGTCAGTATGCACACTCCCTGGTGTGGTTCCTGGGCCCCAGTCCCCTTAGTGTATTTCTTGCTACTAGAGAAACTAGATAGATGTTCCCTAACTCCGCTTAGGCTAACTTATCCCTAAGTAACAGAATTACAGATGGGGGCTTATGCTCTGCCTCTCCCTAGGAGTGCTCTGGGTATGTGCAGTCTCCCAGCAAAGGCAAATCCTTTCTGTCAGGACCTTTGCCCTGACACATACAGAATGTCCTTGCCAGGCCATTGCTATAGAAGAGTGAGTGTTTGGGGATTGGGTCCTTCTGTTCTCTCTCTGCTTGAAGGTTTTTCTCCAATAAATTCTATGTTATATCTGCACACGTGCTGCTAGTAATCTGTGCCCCTTTGGATGGCACTAACCAAAAAGATTTTTAAAGCTACTTTCTGTAGCTGGCAGATACAGAGAAATGACAAAAAGGAAGAGATAAGAGGAAGAAAGACTTTCAGTCTTGCAGTTGTGTCTGTACTTATCTGAGGCCTCTGATAGGCTGCAGCTCCTTTGTATACACACAGGATTGGGACAGTGAAAGGAGAAGTTAAAGCTTATAAATTCAAGCTTCAGTTTATAAACCGAAGTCTAAAATTACAACTCCTGTTTAAATTCAACTATGTTAGTTCACCTTCATCTTTTTTTTTTTTTTTAATAGTTTGTTGGGCTTTCTTTTCAATAGCCATCAATGTCTGAAGAAGTTACTTATGCAGATCTAAAATTTCAGGACTCCAGTAAAAGGGAAAATATGCATGAGCTTGACACAGTTGGGATAAAAGGTAAGATTTTGAACTTTGGATGTGTTGTAGGTTGAGCCTCCCATTTTTACCAAAATAATTATAAATTTTTAAGGTGCTGATTGGTGCATTGAACACTCAATCTTTTACAATGTTTCTGTTTTAATATCACACTCAAGATAATTAGGATAGGATGATAGTTTGATTTTACTGGATTGTGAAACATTTTCCCCCCATAAAACAAGGAGTACATGTCGTCCAGGAAAATCATGGTTTTGTAGGTTCTTTTTTATAAGAAAGTGCTAGTCACACATGTAATAGTAAAACTGGATCTTAACTTTCTCCCTATGTGACGAGCATTATCCTTCTTGCCTTATGAGGTAGAAATGGGCACCTCTATTTTTCAGGAGAGCGTCAGTGACTTCAATGAGTACATGCTGTGCTTGAGTGTCACATGCATGTGTGTGGATTGGGAAAGACTCTCTACTTTATTGACCTGCCAGAATTATGGAGGAGAGGGTTTGGAAACTATCGGATGTGCACAGGACATTTAAATACATCATTTGAGCGTTTGAAGTCTCTGTGTTCTCACCTATACAATGGAGATAACAAGGCTTGTTTTATTATGAGATTGCAGCCATAATTTAGTATATGCTGCTTGTGCCATTTTGGAAAAGGCCAACATATTTAATGATTATTTTGTGAGGTTTAAATTAAAGATAGATAAAGATGAGAAATACACCAATAAAATGTTTTTATTGGCCAGGATTTCACTAATTATTTTTTGTTTATTCATCTAGTCTAGTAGGTATTTCTTTAATATTTAAAATTGACCATACTTTTCAGTTCTGGGTACCATAAATAAAAATGAGAGGATACCAAAAAGAATGACAATAATAAATAAGAGAATAATGAGAATATTTTTCAGAAAGGGATATTAAGAAGGAATTAAAGTTCTGTTACTTTTAAGCTGCTCAATTTGACCAATTTGACCATTACCATCAAACAAATCAAATTTTGTTCAGAGAAAGATACTAAGCAATCCTCTGTAGGCATATAAGACTAAACGGAAGAATATGAACTTAAAACTAAACAGTGAGGAATTTTATTTTAATATTAAACCATAGCTAGAGATAACGAGTGAGATAATAATATTCAGACCTATAAATGGGAATTTTGTGAATGAATATGTTATTATACTGTTAGACATATTATTCATTCACTTACACAAAATCAGATTATATCACTTCTCTTTAGCTTGCTGTTAGGTCTATTCACTCTCTGCATGATTAGAAAATAATAGCTCAGGGAATATTATGGTTTAATGGAGATACAGCTCTTTTTCATAAATCTTTAATTAATTTAGTTTCCCTAGGTATGAGATATATTTTGAACTAAATTTACTCATCTTAAATATGGTATTTAGGAAGTGACTGCTTTGGTTGAACTGTTGAGGAGAACTTAATAATTTGATACTTTATTTTAAAGTGATTCTTGCAGTCATATGATGGGATTAATGTTTCCAGAATCTGACTCATTATTTAGAAAAGGAAAAATGATGTTTATTGGAGGCTACAAAATACTTAGATACACACACATACACACACCGTAATTCCCATATGTTGAGCCTAGATATAGGGAAGAAAGAATGAGAGAGAGAGAGAGGGAAAAGAGAGAGGGTGAGAGAGGGGGGGGAGGAAGGATGGGAGGAAGGAGAAAAGTAAAGAAAGAAATAAATGAAGTATGTGTGTGTGTATGTATGTGTGTATGTGAAACAGAAACAGAGAGACAAAAAGAGAGAGAACTTTAAAAAATGTCATTTAATATTCTACCAAGTCAAGCATGTATTATCTCCAAATTTCTCCTATTTTTTTTTTGGAGGTTAAGTTAAATGAAAAGACACATAGGGGACTAAAGGAAGAAAAGAGGTAAAGAAATATTGGAAGATATAATATTTGGGGCGCCTGAGTGGCTCAGTTGTTAAACGTCTGCCTTCAGCTCAGGTCACGACCCCAGGGTCCTGGGATCGAGCCCCGCATCAGGTTCCCTGCTCAGCGGGAAGCCTGCTTCTCCCTCTCCCACTCCCCCTGCTTGCGTTCCCTCTCTCGCTGTCTCTCTCTCTGTCAAATAAATAAATAAAATTTTAAAAAAAGATATTCAAAACCACACTGTACCTGAAATTTTGTATTTTTTAAAAATTTTTCCTCTAAAACTGTTTCCTTTCCCCAATATCCTCATCTCATTAAATATAAATATAAATACATATTTAATACAATCACCAAGTGTTTGCTATATGCCAGCACTATTCTCTTGTATCACCACTATTAATTCACTTAATCTCTGATATTTTATGGCTTTCTTTTTTAACCAATGCAGAAACTAGGACGCAGAGAGATTAAGTGACTTGTCCAAGGTCCCCCATGATTAGCAGCAGATCCAGCATTCAAGCCCAGGCATACTAGCCCTAGGAATGCTGTGCCTTTTTTTTTTTTTTTAAATCACTATGCTATACTGCCTGTAGGTGTATATATTTATTATCCACCACCTTTATCAAGTAAAAGATTTCTCATAAATATTTCATAAATTTGTACTATAGATTCTAACTTCAAAATGTATTCTTAATCAATTCATGGGTCATCACATTCTCTAATCCTAGTAAAGCAAACTACTATTCTTTTTCACATTGATTGGTTTTCTCAATTCTCCTTTTCAAAGCCCATTTTTGCCTCTTTGTCTCTTGACTCGGCCTACCAATTAACAACATCTCCTGTGAGAACCAGTTTGCATGTAAAACAACTAACAAAATGTTTTTTACTTCTTCTTTAAAAAGGTATTTTAAAAGGTCCTTGAGTTTCTAGCAAAACATATTCCTTTACCAGAGACATGTTAGGAAAGAAATAAAGGCAAAATGAATGAATGAATGAATGAATGAATGATTCAAATTAAGATGTATACCATTTCCAGGCCTGCCTGCTACTTTTGCTTTCCACAGCACCACCTGCTCCTTCCCATGGATGGCGCCAGAGAATCTTGGCTCTGACTCTACTCTGCCTTCTGCTGCTGATTGGACTAGGAGTCTTAGGAAGCTTATGTACGTATTACCCATGTTTTGATTGAAAGGGAAAACCTCTAGAATTACATGAGTTTTACAAGAAAGTTTATTCTTGAATTGAAGCTTTGGAATGATTATAAGTGATATAACCCAAAAGGTATTGATAAGTAGATACTTAAACATGGTAACCTGTTTCCCTCACTCCCATGAAAGGACTGCTTCCTTAGACCTTTAATGTTTCTAATACTAGTTCAGCAGAAAGGAGATTAATGGTTGGGTTGAGGGATTAAAATTTTTTATCATTTCTTTTTTTAATCTGAAGTTTACACAACTTTGAAGATAGAAATGGAAAACTTGAATAAACTACAAAATTTCAAAGAAGAACTTCAGAGAAACATTTCTCTACAACTGATACATAACATGAATAATTCCAAGAGGATCATGGACCTGTCGAACACACTGCAAGAAATAGCCACCAAATTATGTCATGAGCTCTATAAAAGAGAACCAGGTAATCCTATATTCCTCTCTAAGCTATTTATTAGACAATGAACAAAAGCTACGAGTCACTTGAGAATCATTCATCAATTACTAGCAGCTTTTCCCTAGGATGCCATTATTTGGAGAAAGGAATTAAATGTGGTTGACAAAGGACTCACTGATATTTCTGTGCCATTAGAAGTTTCTCTAATCTGACATTTACGACTGTTATTTTGGGCACTGAGATCAATAGAAGATAAGGAGGAGAAGATAGGTCACCTCTTTATACCCTTTTTAAAGGATAAGAAGAGAAGATAGGTCACCTCTTTATAGGTGACCTTGTTCCTACATTTCAGTCAATGTTTGACAAGAATCAATAAAAAAAGAAATAGTTAGGTCTTGCCTTTGGAATTAGGAGGAATTTTTTTTAATATCTCTAACAGTTTCTATAGCTATTATAACTAAAACATGTTCTTGGTGCTCTTGAGAACTCTCCCAAATATTCGACGTCAGGCAGCCAGAAACGACGTAGTTGGAGAAGGCAAGGTTGATGTAGGTTTGGGGAGTTGATTCTTACCACAGAATATTTTTGTGGTTAGCTTTTATTGCCATGTAGTACTATAAAAAATGAAAACAAGAGAGAAAAGTAAGTTAATTAATCATTATTCAGGACTCCTGAGGTAAGAAAACACACTGGAATACACTGGACATTTAATTCGAATTGTGTTGTTCAGATTATGTTTTGGACATATTGTGGTGGTATATAGGGACCTGGAACACAGCATGCATTTTCTTCACCTTTCATGTAAAAAGAAGAAAGACAAGTAAATTTGGTTAACTTATTAGAGAGGACAATGGGAATAATAAGAATAATGAAGATTATCAACACAAACCAAATGAAACTACGTTCTTCTTCCAGAGCACAAATGTAAACCTTGTCCAAAGACATGGATGTGGCATGAGGACAGCTGTTACATACTAACTGACAGTTATGAAACATGGCAAAAGAGTGTCATGTTCTGTTCTGCTCAAAATGCCAGCCTGCTGACAATTAAGAACAAAAGCATATTGGTAAGGTCTCCTGGATCTCTGCCTGTGATGAAGGAAGTCACTTTTCCGATCTAGAATAGAGAGGAATGAGTCATGTTGGGGAAGATTTGTACTAATCCAGACATGAGGTTTTTTTGTTAGGGTGTGAGGTGACTGAGACTTAGTACATTTATCATACGGAAGGATAGCCAAGGTGTCATCTAAAACCTTGGTTTAGGCCCTTAACGTCAGGGAATCTCAGAGGCTGGGCAGATGGGTAGACATGGGCCTGTGAGAATTTTTAGGTCTGTGATCATTTCCAAACTGAAACTTTAGGATCAACTCTCAGAACACAATTTCTGAGAATTTATCTAAAAGCAGAAGATCTGGAAATCGTTCCTGAGGGTTACCAATTCTGTAAAATCTATATAGGAGAAGATTCTTTGTTTCTACCATTTTGTCTTTTTTTAACTAAGAGAAAAAGGCAACATATAGTAGAATAAAAAGATAGGTTGGATAAAATATGTATAAAAAGGTATAATTAAGATGGGATGTCGAAGGCAAGTGCCAAGCAGATATATTATACTGACTCCCGGGGTCCCAGGAAAATGAGTTCTCTGGAAGATTTATTTATGTATATATGTATTTCTTTACTTTCTTTTTTCTAATATTTAAGTAGCATCTCCATGTTTTACTTATTCCTCTGCATTTCTGGTCTCTCAGATAGTATTCCCATATTATTTAAGGAAAAAACTCATTTTCACAAAAGTGTCCGCTTCCCTACTGTTTGAAGCTGGGTCCTCCTTTATAGCTGCAGGGAAAATCAAACCATAGTCTCTTCCTCCTCTGATCATTGTCAACTGATCCATTCTTAGTTATTTACTAAAAAAAAAAAAGTCTAGAAAATGAGGGAAAAAGAATTTACTTTGGCTATAAAATTTTGGACTGGATCTAAATTCTATTCTATAACCACTTCTCGTCTGACTTTGCTACATTTTTTCTCCTACTTTTTTGGTTTCTATTAACTTGTGTATATAGTAATTAACCACCTCCTTTGCTCCTGGACTGACTACTGCTGGATACTTGAATCTTGAAGTTTGTGACCTTCATTGGCCCTAAGTTAAAGTAATGCATGGATTGGTAGATACTTTTCCTTGTGAAACAGTAACTGATAAATAACGGTTGGAGGAAATCTTACAGTAAGGAGCACTTTGTTTCAATTTCTTCTAATGGCATCAAAAAGTAGTAGTGTAATGTCAAACGTGTTACCTTAAAACAGTAATTTGTAAGAACTTATGTTGTGAGGTAATGTACAGAAATGGGAGACAATTATTTTTTGGGGGGGGGGAGACAATTATTTTTTAGTATATGTGCTGCTGAAGTGAGCATGACAATTATTTTTTTAACCATCTCTATTTCTTGTAGGAATTTATAAAATCCAAGAGGTTACGTAGATACTGGCTGGGATTACTTGCCAAAAAAAAAAAATTTTACCAGAACCTGGATGAGACAATTATCTCCTCCAATTGGTAAGTCTTTATTCTTAATGAATTTTTCCGGTTGGTTTGAGTAAAGGTGTTTCCCCCAGGAGCAGTATTGATTACAATTAAAACTAGCAATTGAAATTGCACCCTTAAATAACTCTTTTCTGTCAGTCTTCTTTAATGTTTGATAATGCAAAAAATTGCCACAGATGTCTTCTCATTATCTTGACAAGTCACTAATGAATTTCTTTCTAGTAGCCAAATAAGGAGGGATTTCTGGGAGACTTTCATCTCAGAAAATTATAGAAGCCAACAAAATTCATTGGGTTCTCACCATGTGCTTAAAACTCTTTCACATGCTGGGATTCAAAGATGAATGAAAGATTGATTCCTCTCTTTGTTACTTATTGATTGTATGGGCAGACTAGTTAAACAATTCTACATATAAAAAGAATATAATGTGATAAATCCTTCAGTAAGAATACATGGAATAACCAAAGATAAAGTTTAGCTGTGAAATTTGTGTTGTAACTGATATTTGAAATGGCCATTTTGAATGAAAAATTTAGAGATAGTAAAACATTTTCAGTAAAGAGAATAAGATGAGCAAGGGTATGGCATATTGCCTATATGGCATATATAAAACAATTTGTTGTGTAGTATATTAAGAAATATGGCTGTAAATATACCATTATGAATAGATTAATATGTTATATATGTACTACCTGACATAGGGGGGAGAACGGACAGGCAAGAAGTACATAAACATAATGCCAAAATTCCATTTGTATTTTATAATCCCTTAAATTTGGGAAGCAGACAGGATTAGACTAAAGAAAGAAACCAGAGCCTCAACCTGCCCATGAATTTATACTTACTTGTTTGTTGAGGACACATCAAGCAGGAGTGAATGCAATGCAGGGCAGTTGTGTGGGGGGCCAGCCACACTAAATCTAAACCCTGAGATTCCTGCACACTCCCCACTGTGGGCAAGAAGCAAATACAAGTTTTGATTGTTTTGTTTTGTTTGCATTTTCCCTCAGACAGAAATAGTAGATGTAATAATATGGGTCCAAAAGACAAGGCAGCTCTGTCTTCGGCAGTTACAATGATGGGACAGAACAAGGGATAATATGTATACAAATGGAGGAGAAAAGGAGGTATATATTAAAGATCTCATTTGGAGTGAAGGCAGTAGAGGTAAAGGTCGTGTGTGCATCATGGGAGAATACAGATGGAATCTTGTTTTGAAAAAGTAGAATTTCCATGTGTTTATTTCTAACTATTGCTAATGGGAAGGTAATCTATAGTGGACTAGAAAACACAGTATATATTTCAAATTATTAAGAAATAATACCAAAATAAAAAATATATAATAATATATGTATATATAATACATTATATATGTGTACAATATATAATCATATATGTATTTCATTTTGTTTTTTATTCTTAATGTTATTTTGGGATTAGTTTCTTGAAAGGTGCTGTGATCAATGACATCTGTATCATGTCACTTCAAAAAGGAAATTTCACTTTTGAAAATTTAATTGATATTTATTTATTAATGATCATTATTTATTGACCAAAATATTTAATACTAAATTTTTCCCAATATTTTCAGTTTATAAGTTTGCCTTTGATGCTTAGTCCCTGCTCAGTAATCTTGTTTTAGGAGCTGGTAATTATTCAGAACTTCAGAATAAAATCTCTGAAAAATGGCTAGAGGGAAATGTTACTTGGAGATGATGTTGAACAGAAGGTACCATATATTAGGTTAATTCCTGGCTTGGGTGATTATGAAAAATATTTGAAGAGATGGTGTCAAAGATTTATTACAGGGGCCAGACTGGAGAATTTAATAGAACTGTATTATTCTAAATCATATTAAGTATTGGGGAAGCAAGGTGATACATCTGGAAGGAAAGGACAGCAAATAGTCCAGATGTAAAAAAGTGGAAAAGGCAGATTGAAGTAAGGTAGTGTTTGATACTGCATATATGTTGATAAAGATAAGTAACTTGGACACTCTTGATACTTCAAATAATAATTAAAATTTATTTTAGGCAATGCAGACCCAGGAGCAATGATATATTGAAAAAGTAATTTTTTTTCCTGTGGATGTATTTCAAATATTTGACTTGCTAATTGTAATTCTTTATTTTCTCTTTCAGGCTGACAAGAAACAGAAATGATGTAAATGATATGATGTATTGTGGGTATATAGACACAGTATATATTTCCTATACAGACTGTACTTCACCAATGAATTTTATATGCGAGAAGCTGGCTGATCCAGTGAAGATTGAGAGCACACTAATGAGTGAAATACCAGATGGAAAATATAGTTAGTGCAAGTATTTCTCTATTATCCTGTGATTAAGGCAACTTTAGGGAACATACATCTTGTGGACCACACAAAGGGAATAAAGATGCTGTGAGACTAAATCTCTGTCTCCTAACAATGTACATTTTTAAACTTTCTTCTTTCTTTCTTCTCATTTGCTGAGTGAAAGGAATCCAAAGTCATACTTTATCATCTAGATACAGTCCAGATACTGTTGAGCATAAATACAGTGTGTTGGGTGAACATACAGAAACCTGAAGCTAACTTTTCCTGCTTTTCCAGGAATAAACAAGGAAAATACCAACCTTATAGAACACCAGGGAAAATGAAATCTAGGAATATATAGAAAAGATAATACATCACGACCAAATGGGATTTATTCTAGTAATACAAGTTGATTTACATTTAGAAAAAAATAAGAGAGAGTGAAAATCTATTACTATTACTATTTTAATAGATGTAGAAAAGCATTTGATAAAATTTAGCAGCTAATCTCTTTAAGAAAACTAGAAGAAGGTTTCCCTAATCTGATAAACACTGATATATTAATAAAGAGATAAAAAACAAATGAAACAAAAAACTACCAACAACAACAAACTCTAAACCTAACATCATGCCTTTGGTAAAAAGTGAATGTTTTTTCTTTTGAGCTCTGGAACAAGATCAGAATGATCTTTATCAAGTATTTTATTCAGTAACTTCTACTGTCTATTAGAGGTCCTAGAAATAAAATAAGGCAAGAAAAATAAATTTAAAAATATAAAAAATGAGAAAGGAAGAAATAAGACATTTTTATATGTAGCTAATGTAATTGTGTGTATACATATATTCTATATATAAATGATATAAATTATCAGAATAAATATTTTATCAAGGCTATTGGATAAAGTCTCAAAATATCTCAATGTTTAAACATCAATTATATTTCTGAAGGTTAGCAGTAAACAATGGAAAAATTTAAAAAGCAATACCATTTATAAGAGCATGCAAAAATAAAATAGTAATAAATGTAATAAAATTCGAAAAGCTTCCTGCTCAATCCTGCTTCCTTCCGCTCCCTTGCTCAGGTGGTAACACCAAGAGTGCTCCCTAATAAACCCCCAGCACACTAATCTTGATTTCAGAATCTGTTTCCTGGGAAACCAAGCCTGCAAGCATTGCTGACAAAATAAAAGAAAACCTTAGTAAGTGGAGAGTTAACCATGTACTTGAATTGGAACGCTCTATATTCTTGGGATATAAAGTCTCCCAAATCTACCTATAGAGTAAATACAATCCCTGAAAATATCAGATAGATTTTTTTTTAAATGACATGCTAATTCTAAAATTAACATAGAAATGCGTTGAATTTAGAATAGCCAAGACAGGGCACCTGGGTGGCTCAGTTGTTAAGCGTCTGCCTTTGGCTCAGGTCATGATCCCAGGGTCCTGGGATCGAGCCCCGCATCGGGCTCCCTGCTCCGCGGGAAGCCTGCTTCTCCTTCTCCCTCTCCCATTCCCCTTGCTTGTGTTCCCTCTCTCGCTGTGTCTCTCTGTGTCAAATAAATAAATAAAATCTTAAAAAAAAAAAAAAAGAATAGCCAAGACAACACTGGAAAGAAGAACGTTTGGAAAAATTATGGTACTGATTTACTTTAAAATCATAATAATAAAACAGTTTGATTTCATACCAGAATAGATATACATCCACAGGACCAGATGTAGTCCAAAAAAAAAAAAAAAGACTTATTCATACAATGCATAGAATTGCCTTATTTATATATTAAAAAAAATTTGTCACTGCCATTGGAGGTAGAAAGTGATGGTCTTCTCAATAAATGGAACTGAATCGATTGGATATCTGCATGGAAATAAGTGAAACTTCATATCTACCCTATACCATACATAAATATTAATTTAAAATGGATCATAGAACTAAATATGAGAGTTCAAAATATAAAGCTTCTAGTTAGGGGCGCCTGGGTTGCTCAGTCAGTTAAGCATCCAACTTGAGATTTAGGCTCAGGTCATGATCTTGGGGTCCTGGGATCCAGCCCCTGGTTAAGGCCCAGGAGGAGCCCCACATAGGGCCCTGGGCAGCTCCTCTGGGGCTCCGAGCTCAGCAGGGAGTCTGCTTGGGATTTTCTCTCTCCCTCTGCCTCTCCCCCACTTGTTCTCTCTCTCTCTCTCTCTTTCAAATAAATAAATCTATATTTGAGAGAGAGACAGACAGACACTGAGGGAGAAGCAGACTTCCACTGAGCAGGGAGCCCCACCTAGGGCTGGATCTCAGGTGCCCCTCAAATAAATAAATCTTTAAACAAATATATAAATCTTCTAGTTAAAACATAACAATACCTTTATAGCTTTATGGCAGACAAAGATTTCTTAAACACTAACAATAAAATGAAATAAACACTAACAATAAAAAACAGGAAAATTAGACTTCATTCAAAATAAGAAGTATTAAGAGAGCAAAGATGCAAGTTGTACCCTTGGAAAGACGTGTGCTCAGTTTGGATTTGAATTAGTATAGTAAATATATATCCAAATTTATACAGGACTAGTAGTTGAGATAGAATTAACTCCTACAAATCGATACTAAAAGCTCTAATTTAAAAATGGGCAGAAAGACTTGAAGCGGCACTTCATGAAAGAAGATACTCAAATGGCCATAAAAGCATATAAAAGGTGCTGAACATCATTATTCACCAGAAAAAAATATTGAAAATAAAAATACAGTGAGGTACCAGTACACCTACCAAAATGGCTGAATTTAAAGGCTGGCAGTACTGTCAGCAGAAATGTGGAATATGCTGGGTTTTTCCTGTGGTCAAACTAGCACCAAAATTCCTGTCTGGGAAATACATTTCCCAGAATCCCTTTCCCTGTTTAGGTCCTTGTCAGAACTGGGCAATGAGGAGAACTCACAGAATAACTGGAAGATAAAACCGAGGCAGAAATCGTTACTCTCAAAAGGATGCTGAGGTCAAACAGAACGACAGATGGATGCTGAAGCGCTGGGTAGACCCTGCATCATCTATCTCATCCTTCTTCACATCCAGTTACTTCATCTTTCCGACTTCTTACTCTACCAACCCACAGTGCCTCCAACTCTACCCACAGGTACGTGACTGCAGTCCCACAAAGCAGCAGCTTCCACAGAAACTGTAATCCCTGAGAGAGAAACCTGTGGAGAAACCATTTTCCACTGAGACAATGGTTTCCTCACAGACAGCATCTCCCCTCTAGGCAGCGGATTCCACAAAGGGGTAGATTCCATAGCCTTCTCCTAAAGCTCCCTTTTTATAGTTCCATTGTGGAATCCAAATGAACATGACCGCTTGGAATTTTATCCCTTCCAGATTGTGGTAGAGTGAAAAACAACAAACCACAGATATTTGGTTCTAATCCCTAGAACCCATACATGTTAATTTATAAGGAAAAAAGATCAATGCAGATGTGATTTGGTTAAGGATCTTGGCATGGGGATTATCCTGGATTATCTGGGTAGGTCCTAAGTCTAATCACACCATTTGAGAGCTTCCATCATTTGAGATTATACTGTTCCCAACTCTCTGCTCCTTCCTTTTATGGATATGATATATCCCCACCTTTGCTGTGCTGCCTCAGTTGGAGTATACTTTCCCAGCCTATTGTCACTCTTAGCTGTGTGGCTTGATTTAGTCAATGAATTGTGAACAGATCTAGTATATGCTACTTCAATCAGAAATTTTAAATGTCCTTGTATATTTTGCTTTACTTTATTGCTTCTGCCTTTGCCATGTAAAAGGGACTGACCCTTCAGTCTGGACCCTAAAATAGAAAGACATAATCAAAGCTAGTAGAGCTCAGCAGAGGCATCCATAACGCACAGCCAAAAGTAAGAAAGAAGTGTGATTCTAAGATATTGAAATACTGAGATTGTTTGTTACTACAGAAAAAAATTACTAAACACATCATTTCTGTTAAAGTTTAGTTGTCAGTGTTACTGATGTTATTATTTTTTTTTTAAAGATTTTATTTATTTATTTGACAGAGAGAGAGACAGCAAGAGCAGGAACACAAGCAGGGGGAGTGGGAGAGGGAGAAGCAGGCTTCCCGCTGAGCAGGGAGCCCGATGCGGGGCTTGATCCCAGGACCCTGGGATCATGACCTGAGCCGAAGGCAGACGCTTAACGACTGAGCCACCCAGGCGCCCCCTGATGTTATTTTTAAAGACTCTCTCTTTCTTCTGTGGACACCTTTTAAGACTTTCTTTGTCTTTGTTTTCAGCAGTAAGCTGAATATACATTGGTATGGTTTTCTTGTTTTTGTTTTTGTTTTTTTTGTTTCCTGCTTAAGATTTACAAAGTTTCCCAAATCTGGATTTTTTAAACACTTTTAGAAAAGTCTTAGACAGGTTCTCTTCTAATAATATTTCTTCCACAAATTCTTACTCCACCTCTTATAAGATTTCATTAAATGCCTATTAAAATTTATTACTCTATTTCATAGATGTCTTACATTCTTCTAATTTTTTAATCTTTTCTGTTTTCCTTCCTTTATCTGAATAATTTTCATTGACTCACCTAAGTCAATAGAAACTAATTCTATGTATCTTTTGCACCCTTTGATCAAGTTTTTAATTTGTTTTTATACTTCTTAGTTTCAGAAATTCTATTTAATCCTTTTTGTAGAGATCCCATTTCTTTAGTAATATTCCCCATCTTGAAACCAATATTGTTGCATATGTTAATAAGAAAAGAAATTTAAAGTCTATGCCTAATAACACCAATATCTATTTCTCCCCTGGGTCTCTTTCTGTTGTCTTTTTTTCTCTTGTTCTTCTATCATTTGGACCTGAAGCCTGCCTACTTTTCACTCAATTACTGTCCTACAGAATGAACATCTGTAGAACCTATCGGTGATGCTATCTTTCTTCAGAATGGATTTAATTCTGTTTTTCTGTTTTGACAGATTTTTCACAGGGGAGGATCACTTTGCCCTAATCAGGAATTGAGATGTCTAAGTTGTATTTCGGTCATTGTAAAGAGTGATATCTCTCTGATTTTACTTCAAAAGGTACCCCTTTTAAAGTGTCAGCTTTATGGGTTTCAGCTTTAGGACTCTGTTTTTATTGTTACTGCCACACTATGAGACTAATAAGCTCTAGGTATTTTTTTTTTTTTCAGGCTGTACAATTTATACACAGAGACAGGGACCCAGCCTGGGCCCCTGCATCCCCTACAAATATAAAGTTCTCTCTACAAAATATAGATAATTTAGCTCCCCATAACAGTGGGGGGACTAGGTTTTTTTTTTTAAAGATTTATTTATTTATTTATTTTTAAGAGAGCATGAGTGGGCGGGAGGGGCAGAGGGAGGGAGAAAATCTCAAGCAGAATCCCTGTCGGGTGCAGAGCCCAATGTGGGGCATGATCTCATGACCCTGAGATCATGACCTGGGCCAAAATCAAGAGCTGGCCGCTCAACGCACTGAGCCACCCAGGCGCCCCAGCTCTATGTATTTTCTAAGGCTCTTTGCTATTGTTTTCACTTGGCTTCTTGACGATATGCCCTATACATGATGAGTTTAAAGAGAAACACTTTGAGGAGGAAAGGGGCTCAGAATATCAGACTCACTTCTCTGTAGTTCTTTTTCTTTCTGTTACTTTGTCTCCTTAAATCCTGATTATCTTGTTTTTTGCTGGGCTCCAGTTTCATCTCTCTATGCCCATTGAGACTATCTAAAACTTTGAGCTATTTGTTTCTGCTTGGTATTTAGTCCTGAGCAAAGATGGAATTAGTTATGTGGAAATATGAATGTCAGAGTTACCATAAAGTGTTCCCTTTAAATGCACTATCTTGATACCCATAAAGTCTGGCTGAATTAGTTGATATTCAAAGTCTCCATACAGCTATTTTGGTATTTTATCTATCTCTTAGAGTTGTTTTGGTTGAGAGAGCTGATCTAATGTAACCTACTCTCTGTAGCTAAAAGTGAAAAACCTATAAAGATTTCTAGTGAACTTTTGCAGCACTTTATCAATAACTATGTAAACTACTTAGTATGATTTTGATGCCTATTAGATCACATTTTAAGTAAAATTCAGAATTGACCACTTTACATATTTAGTATTCTAATCCAAGGACGTGGTATATCTTTCCTTTTCTTTAAGATTTTTAAGTAACTCTCAATAAACTAATTTAATATCCTGCAAAAAGTTCTGACAATAATAGCTTTATTGAGTTATAATTAATATAGAATAGATTGCACATATTTAAAATTAACAAATTATTAAGATTTGACATATGTATAAACTTATGAAATCATTATCACATTCAAAATAGGGAACATCCGTATCCTTAAAAGTTTGCTTGTGCCCGTGTATATTCTCTCCTCCTCAACCTTCTCTGCCACCCTATCTCCTTGTAACCACTGACATCTTTTCTGGCACTATAGATTAGTTTGCATTTTCCAAAATTTTGAGTAATGGAATTATAGAGTATGTGCACTTTTTTGTTGGGCTTCTTTTCATCAGAATAATTTCTTTGCGATTATTGTAGGTCGCTGTTTATATCACCAGTTCATTCCTTTTATTGCTGAGTACTCTCCCATTGTTTGGGTGTGTTTATCCAGTCACTTGCTGTTGGTTATTTAGGTTATTTCTGGTTATAGCAATTAACACTACTATGGGCATTTGTACATAAGTCTTTCTATGGGCATGTTTTTTTTTTATCTTCGGTGAATATCTAGGAGTGCAGTGACTGATCAGATGGTAGGTGTAGGCCTAACAATTTAAGAAATTACCAAACACTTTTCTGAAGTCATTGTATAATTTGACATCCTCATTATCAGTGTATAAGAGTTCCATTTGCACATCAATAATTATTAGGGAAATGGAAATCAAAACCACAATGAGATATCACCTCATGCCTGTTAGAATGGCTATCATCAAAAAGATGAGAGGTAATAAATGCTGACAAGGATGTGGAGAAAAGGAAACACTTGTGCGCTGTTTGTAGGATTGAAAATTGGTACAGCCACTGTCAAAAACAGTTGGAAGTTTCCTCAAAAAATTAAAAATAGAACTACCATATAATCCAGCAATTCCACTTACAGATAAAAACCTCAATGAGATACCACCTCAGAATGGCTAAAATTAACAAGTCAGGAAACGACAGATGTTGGTGAGGATGTGGAGAAAGGGGAACCCTCTTACAGTGTTGGTGGGAATGCAAGCTGGTGCAGCCACTCTGGAACACAGTATGGAGGTTCTTCAAAAAAGTTGAAAATAGAGCTACCCTACGAACCCAGCAATTGCACTACTGGGTATTTACCCCAAAGATAAAAATGGAGGAATCCGAAGGGGCACATGTACCCCAATGTTTATAGCAGCAATGTCCACAATAGCCAAACTATGGAAAGAGTCTAGATGTCCATCAACAGATGAATGGATAAAGAAGACGTGGTATATATATATATATATATATATATATATATATATATATATATATATATGCAATGGAATATTATGCAGCCATCAAAAAGATGAAATCTTGCCATTTGCAATGACATGGATGGAACTAGAAGGTATTATGCTAAGTGAAATAAGTCAATCAGAGAAAGACAAGTATCATATGATCTCACTGATATGAGGAATTTGAGAAATAAGACAGAGGGGTCATAGGGAAAGGAAGGGAAAAATGAAACAAGACGAAAGCAGGGAGAGTGACAAACCATAAGAGACTTTTAATCTCAGGAAACAAACTGAGGGCTGCTGGAGTGGAAGGGGGTGGGGAAGGGATGGGGTGGCTGGGTGAGAAACACTGGGGAAGGTATGTACTATGGTGAGCATTGTGAATTGTGTAAGACTGATGAATCACAGACCAGTACCCCTGAAACAAATAATACATTATATTTTAATAAAAAATTTTTTTAAATTTTAAAAAAATTTTAAAAAAAGGAAAGGCAAACACTATGTCAAAAAGATATATGTACCCCCATGTTCACTGAAGCATTATTTGCAATAGCCCAAATATGGAAACAAACCAAGTGTCCATTGACAATGGAATAGATAGATTGTGTGTGTGTGTGTGTATACAATGGAATGTTATTCAACCATAAAAAAAAAAGTAGGAAATCCTGCCATCTATGACAACATGGATGGACCTTGAGGGCATTAGACTAAGTAAAATAAGTCAGACAGAGAAAGACAAGATAAATAATGTATGATCTCACTTATATGTGGAACCTTGAAATATATATATATTATTTTATTATAAATATATTATATATATACATATACATATATATATATATATATAAGAGAGAGAGAGAGAGAGGTCATGTTTGTGGTTATCAGAGACAGAGAGTTAGAGAAGGAGAAACTGAATGAAGTGGCCAAAAGGCACAAGCTTGCAGCTATTAGATAAATAAATACTAGGGATCTAATGTACAGCATTATGACTAAGGTTAAAATGGCTGTACGGTATATTTGAAAGTTGTTAAGAGAGTAAATCTTAAGAGTTCTCATTACAGGGGCGCCTGGGTGGCTCAGTCAATTAAGCATCTGCCTTCGGCTCAGGTCATGATCCTGGAGTCCCAGGATCGAGCCCCATGTCTGGCTACCTGCTCAGTGGGGAGTCTGCTTCTCCCTTGCCCTCTGCCCCTCCCCTTGCTCCTTCTCTCTCTGTTTCTCTCTCACTCACGCTCTCAAATAAAAATGAAAATTATAAAAACGTATTTGGAGTTTCAATTTCGAACATTTCTGGTACTTAAAAAAAAAACTTTGTAAATAAAAAAGTACAAAAAAAAAGAGTTCTCATTACAAGGAAAAACATTTTTTTCTTTCTATTTTTTGTATCTATATGAAGTGATGGATGTTAACTAAACTTATTTGGTAATCACAATATATGTAAGTCAAATTATTATACTGTACACCTTGAACTTATACAGTGCTATATGTCAATTATATCTCAAAAAAACTGGAAAAAAAAGAATTCCATTTATACATCACATTTTCATCAAAACTTGATACAGTTTGTTTTTAAAAACCATTCTAATAGGGGGGTCCCAATTCAAGACAGTGACATAGGAACACGCTGATTTTACCTCCTCCACACAAGAATATACACCCATTAATAGAACAATTCCTCTTGAAGAACTGAAGGCTGACTAAACAGCTACTGAACAACCAAAGATAGATAGAATGGCAGTAGAACAGCAAGAGAGATGGAGACATGGTAACAGAGGGAAACCCCACCCCTGAGGTGGCAAACACAGTGGGGAGGGACAGCCTGGGAACAGATCCCTCTGTCCTTGGGTACAGGAAAAAAAAAAAAAAAAAGCTGCTGTTTAAAAGAGTATATAAAGAGACAACACTAGAATTCTGCCAAGTTGTGGAGTAGCTGAGGGGATACTCCCCAGGTATGAGGGACTGGAGAACACACAGTTTATGTTCCTACCCCACCTTAAAAGCCTAGACCAGAGCAGGATCTGGCCACCATAATGGGCGGATCCAGTTATATCAGTGAGCTCATGGTCCACAAGCCCTAGTTGTGCTGGGTCCGCAAGTCCTAGTTCAATTTAATTGCCTCTGTCACAAATTATTTTGTTAAATTTTGTTAAAATAGTTCTCATATGTCAAATATTAGAATGAGAGCAGGATGCAGGGGATAAGTTGGATCAGAATGTACACAGTAGTCTCACTTAAGGATATGTTTCTAATAAAATATGTTTATGTTTAAAAGTTATTCATTATGTAATAACACTTATATTGGATTTACAAATCTATATTAATTATTTAAATGTAATTTAAATATATACAGCTTCCTATATACAGAAATAAGACAACTATAAAATTCAAAATCTATGTCCATACTTCATTGCAGAAAGTACAATATGCTAATCAATGGGTTTTAAATTGAAGGCAGCGTCAATAGTAAAGAAATCAGTTGGGACAGGGTCTGAATGAAGGCAAATTATGAAATTGGAGAGAGAACCTTGATTAATAGCCATGAATACATACTACATGAATAACAGTTATTATTATTTTCATTTTTCAAAATAATATATGTACACATTTTACAAAATAGTTCAGAAACGCTTATCAGTCAATAAAAACATCTCTCCTCAAATGATTGTCTTGCTCCTTGGAGGCAATTTTTTTTTTAATTCTTTGTTTTTATTTCTTATGATGATCATCTTTATATCGCTAAATAGTTTGTATTATTCCATATGGATTTATCAACTTCAGAAATTATCTATTGCTTTCCTGTCCTGATAGATGATTTAGGGCCACTGTCTCACTTCCTTTCCCTCACCCCTTAATATAAACCTTTACTTCTAATTTAAACAACCAGAGAGTGCTATCTCTAATCTCTCCACTGCATTGGAGGTAGAGATTGGTGCTGTCACCCTTCCTTCTATTTCTCCTGCCCTCCACCCTTCTCTTCTCATTTTGCTCTTTCTTAATCTCTGTCATTCAATCCTTTACTTTTACAACTGCTAATATTGAAGTGTGCATATGTTCCATAGCCATATATATTTCATGATTTTACCCTTGGTTGATTTTAAGAGTGAATTTTAAAAATGCATTTATTTATTTACCACATTATGATTGGATAATGATGAATTCCATTGTAATAATTATAAATCTCTCTCTACATCTCCAATATGCCACTCAAAGCTCAGTATTCTCAGCATAAAGTTTAAGTGGAATTTTCTTATTTTGCCTCACTCATTGTTCAAGTCATCCCAAATTTGTGTTTGCTCCACATTCGGACATAGTTATCCTACAGTTATTTGCTTTTGTCTTTTTTTTTTTTTTTGAGATTTTATTTATTTATTTGACAGAGAGAGACACAGCGAGAGAGGGAACACAAGCAGGGGGAGGGGGAGAGGGAGAAGCAGGCTTCCCGCCGAGCAGGGAGCCCGATGTGGGGCTCGATCCCAGGACCCTGGGATCATGACCTGAGCCGAAGGCAGGTGCTTAACGACTGAGCCACCCAGACACCCCTGCTTTTGTCTTTTGATTATCTAATTCTTTCTTCTTTCCTTAAATTATGTATAAGATATCCTCCAGATTTTTAGATTCTTTGCCATATTGTATTTTCTGTGGTGTGTCCTTTCCTCTCAGACGCATCCTTCCCTGAGTCTTAGTCCTCCTACTCCATTCTGGACTAGCATTATACAAGAGCTGTTACGATATTCATCCTGAGTATTGTTAGCCAGCTCCTACATCTTTCAGTTTTTGGGTTTCTGTCTTAGTTTGCTGAATTGTTATTATTTTTTCAGCTGGTACTTTGTTGTGATTTGGTCAGTGTAGGTATAAGCAGTGAGGAGGGGGTTCTGATTCAAGGTTTTGGAATAAAGCATTTTAGGTAGTGAAACACCCCTAGAAAGTCTATGTGTATCAAGTTACTGGGATTAGACCAGTGGGTCCAGAGGTGGAGAACTGAATTAGTTCTTATTCAAATCAGATGAGGACACAGTACTTAACATATTTCCTTCCTTGGTCGTATTTGGCAAGGGATCCAGTTTGGCCCAGAAGCTGAAAAGAGGGAACATATTATGATGAAACTGGAAAGAAAGGGGAAATGTAAAAATCCTCGGGGTGCCTGGGTGGTTCAGATGGTTAAGCATCTGCCTTCGGCTAGGTCATGTTCCCAGGGTCCTGGAATTGAGCCCCGCAACGGGCTCCCTGCTCAGCAGGGAGCCTGCTTCTCCCTCCCTCTGCTGATTGTGCACTCTCACTCTCTCTGTCAAATAAATAAAATCTTTTTGTTTGTTTGTTTAAATAAATAGAATCTCTAAAAAAAATAAATAAATAAATTTAAGAATCCTGAAACCTCTGAAATTGAAAGAGCAAATAATTCATTTCAAAAAATTATTCTGGGGAGAAGAAGATAGCAGGAGGGGAAGAATGAAGGGGGTGAAATCGGAGGGGGAGATGAACCATGAGAGACGATGGACTCTGAAAAACAAACGGAGGGTTCTAGAGGGGAGGGGGGTGGGAGGATGGGTTAGCCTGGTGCTGGGTATTAAAGAGGGCACGTTCTGCATGGAGCACTGCATGTTGCAAATAATGAATCATGGAACACTACATCAAAAACTAATGATGCAATGTATGGTGATTAACATAACATAATAATAAAAAATGAAAAACTAAAAACTAAAAAATTATTCTGGGGGCACCTGGGTGGCTCAGTCATTAAGTGTCTGCCTTCGGCTCAGGTCATGATCCCAGGATCCTGGGATTGAGCCCCACATCGGGCTCCCTGCTCGGCGGGAAGCTTGCTTCTCCCTCTCCCACTCCCCCCTGCTTGTGTTCCCTCTCTTGCGGTCTCTCTCTCTGTCTCAAAATAAAAATAAAAATCTTAAAAAAAAAGATTATTCTGACTCATGATTTCAATAACTAAAACAGATGGTAAATATTATAGTATTAAATTAGCATATTTTTGTAGAACGATATTTTTGCTGTTACTATTCTCTGTGCCAAATGACACCTCCACAGAGAGGCCTTCCAGGAGTACCCTGTTCAACATAAAAGACTCCTCTCCTTCCTCTGCCACCCTACCTTTTCCCTGCTTTATTCCTATCCATAGCACTATCGCTACTTTACATTGTATTACTTATCCATGAATAAATAGCATAAAACCTTAACATACAAGTATATGTACAATCAAATATATGAATTGTAGAATATAAACTACATTAAGGAAGAAAATGTATCTGTCATTTGCTCTGGAATAACAGCACATAGTAAGTACTTGATTAATTTGTTGAATAAAAGAATGAATACATAAATAAGTTAATGTTCCTGAACTCCCAAGTAAAAATATTCATTTTATTTTTCAAAGTTAAATAGGCAGAATCCACCTATGAAATAAACTGCACTGCATTTATATTTATGGAGACAAAGTATATTGTGATCAGACTGGGGTGGGATGAAAGTCTGAACCTGTGAGAAGAAATCTGAGCCTTGAAGATTTAAGAGATACATTACTACATAAGGTTTCAGAAGGAAGATTAGAAGAATGAATGATTTTTTTTTACAGGCAATTCCTTACTAATAAAAGCACATTTATGAGGATGGGAGAAACATCTGTTGCTCCAGAGCAATTAAAGTCTGAAAATTCTGAGCTTCATGGCTGGCAGGAGTCTAGTCTTTCTCATTCTTTCAAGGCTTACATATCAGAATGTGATTTTCCTGGAAAGAAGTATATTCTCTTTCTCAACACCACATTAAATGTTCCTTGATTTCTACATTTGTAGTATTGTGATTTTATCCCATTTTTATCCAGATGCTGTGCCTACTGCGCAATGTCCCAGTCTTTCTTAAAAGTCAATAAAGGTGTTCTTATTAATAACAGTATTTAACAGGTGCTTTTCACTGAGCAATGCTATGATTATTTCTGAATGAGTTAATAACTTACCCATTTAAAGTTATTGACTGAACATGTGGTATACATTTGCCACTATGCTAGATATTCAGGATGCAGAGTATGCTCTCTACTGACTAATCTTTGCTGGACTATGACCAAAGCACTTGAGCTCTCTGAAATTCATAACTCCCCAGTCTATAAAACAGGTTAATACACATATATACCCTACCTTTCAAACCCAAATTCAAGTTATTAGGATTTAGATACTAACCTGATGGATACACTCTAAATATAAAGAACTGCCACTTCTAAAATATATCCCCCTTCTTTTCAGAGGTTGTTCTGTGTGGAGGGTAGGGGTGGGAGGGGGACAATCTCTATTTAGTGTAGCTCAAACGTAGTTTTTTCTGCTCTTTCTCTTAGTATCACTTTTTTGATTTTGTACTGATCTATTAATATTCCTTTTTTATTTTTTTTTAACATTTATTTATTTATCTTAGAGAGAGAGAGAGTGGAGGAGGGGCAGAGGGAGAGAATCCCAAGCAGACACCCCCCACACACACACCAGCTGAGCAGGGAGCCTTACACAGGGCTTGATCTCACAACACTGAGATCGTGACCTGACCAAAACCAAGAGTCTGATGCCCAACTGACTGTGCCACCCAGGTGCCCCAATATTCTTCTTTTAACTTCTTTTTTTTTTTTTTTAAAGATTTTATTTATTTATTTAATGGAGAGAGAGATAGCGAGAGCAGGAACACAAGCAGGGGGAGTGGGAGAGGGAGAAGCAGGCTTCCCGCAGAGCAGGGAGCCCGATGCGGGGCTCGATCCCAGGACCCTGGGATCATGACCTGAGCCCAAGGCAGATGCTTAACGACCGAGCAACCCAAGCACCCCTTCTTTCAACTTCTGAAGACTTTTTTCAATCCACAAAAATAGGAAGGAAAAAGAAAGGGAACAATGTTTTGGTGAGAACTAACTCACTTGTGGTTTTCTGGGAGTTAGTAGTGGGTTAAGTGTTTTCAATTTTAACACTATTTTCACAGGCACATGCTGATTAACAACTTTATATATGCAGAAATAATGATACTTTTCCTTGTGTTTTTTCACAGGGCCTTCTCAAGTCGAGAGATCACTGCCATTTCCCACAAATTAAAAAAAAAAAAGAATGTTTATATTTAAAACCCATATTTTTCTCTCAGGACCATTTCTCGAACTTGGTGTTTACTGGAGGAAGTTAAGAAAAGAAAGGTTAAGAGATGTGTGTGGAAGTGAGAATAAAGCAATTCTGAAATTCTCAGTGGATCAGTTCTGTTTTCTGACACTATATTTTTGCTTGGTTTTTACAAAGGTAGATCAGTGAACTTAGTCTCCACATGCATACATTATGCCACAGAGCAGCTTCTGTGAAGTTCAGTGAGACATGCACCACACACAGTGACGGGTTGTGCTTTATTTGTTCAGTATGCCTGAAGAAGTGACTTATGCTACTCTCCAATTTCCAAATGCTATCCAGTTGAAGACATCCCAGGAGAGCTACAGCCTCAAGAGAACAGGTAAGAGAACTGAACTCCCAGTTCAGTTCTGAACTATGTGGGATCAGACACATCAGAGAAGAGAACTATTTACGCTGGTGAGTTCTCTTCACCTTCAACTCAAGGCTCCTGGACTCCTAAGATTTCGATTACAGAGTGCCAGTCCGTAGTGAAGTTACTACGCCAGAGCTTAGTGTTGTCTGTCTTATTTAAGTTGTAAGGTCATAGTTTGTGGAAAACAAAACAAAACAACAAAACAAACCATGGTGGTCTAAGTCTCTGGAAATCCAGAACTCTGGTGTCACCAAAATAACATTTCTTACGTTTTTTAGACATTTTAGGATGATCTCACATACAGGCTATTATGGGAAGGAAAAACAGTGATAGCATGAACATAACTATCTAAGATTTTTATTTAACTGCTGAAAGATATAAAATAGATATATACTATGAGATTAGCAGGACCCTGGGATCCTAGTCAGTGATGATGCGGTAAACATTTGCTTCTTTCTGAGAAGGAACAAGACTGAAGGTTCCTTATCTCTACATGATATCATTCCAGGCCATATAATTCTAGTCTGTTTTATCCAGGAACTCAATTCCTAGAAAGTTAGGGGTAACAATGAAACGGTAGGAAGATGATTTGGGGGAACATCAAAATTGTATTTATATGAAATTTTTGTATTGCTATAGGATACTTGGTTTCTTGTGCCTTCCCTGGGATTATGTTTTGTTATTTATATTTGGTTATTTACATTATTTTTATTCCTTGGTATTTGTTTTTAAGTCATTTTGATCTTACTATAAAATTATGCCCTCTCTCTCTATATATATATATGTGGAATTTTTACTTTATAAATTGACCCCAAAGTATTTTATATTCGAATGAGGAAGAAAAATCACTTCTGGGAACATGTCTCTAGTTATATAATTTGAGGCATCAGGTTAGTGGATAAGGTTTTAGGGACCAGTTCCCCCAAATAGAGTCCTCTTCTCTGTGTCTAGAATATTGACAAAGGCACTGTATGTACTGGGAAGTATTACATACTTGCCATCCATAGGCAAATGACTTAGGGTGCTTATAAACTGGGAGATGCAATTTATGTTCTGTTACATAGTCCCCAATACATATGTCCTTATGAAACAATTTTATCTTTTTGTATACAGCAGGGTAGATTGTTTGAATTTTATTTTTGTAAAAGATCACACAGTGTTTGTCTATTTACTATTTATTTATTTATGAGAGAGGGAGGGAGAGAGAGAGCATGTGAGCATGGCGGTGGAGGGGAGAGGTAGAGAGAGAATCTCAAGTAGGCTCCATGCCCAGCAGACAGCCTCACAGGGTGTTTGATCTCACCATCCTGAGATCATGACCTGAGCCGAAATCAAGAGTCCGACACTTAACCAGCTGAGCCACCCAGGCACCCCAGTGTTTGTCTATTTAAAATATCTATCATCAGAATCAGAATCAGACCAAGAACACTGGTAATATCTGGATAGTTAGAAAGTATAGAAGACGAGAGAAAACTTTTTTTTTTTAATACTTTTACGCTTTTTTTTTAAAGACAGTCATGAAGTGCCTGAAATGGAGATGGATGGTGAAACTGAAAATAGAGAAAAGGGAGTTGAGAGCAGAGCTGAGTGGGCAGAGAGCAGAGCTGTAGCAGGTAAGCCCTCTGTGAATAAATGCAGCCACTGGGGCAAGGGGAAAGTTAAGAAAGGCATTGTGGGAGACACTGGGGCATAACAATTAGAGATTATCTTTAAAGATAAAAGATGGACCCTGAGATCACTACCTGAGCAAAAATGAAGAGTAGGTTGCTTAATTGTCTGTACCACCTAGGGGCTCCATATTTCCTCCCATTTTTCAGCACTTCATCCTTCTGTTCAATTTTATGGATGATTTTCTTTCCTTTTCTTTTTTTAAGATTCTTTTATTTATTTGTCAGAAAGAGAGAGATTACAAGCAGGGAGGAGGGGTAGAGGGAGAAGCAGATTCCCTGCTGAGCAGGAAGCTCCCCTCCCCAATGTGGGACTCAATCCCAGGACCCTGGGATCATGACCTGAGCTGAAGGCAGACGCTTAACTGACTGAGCCACCCAGGCGCCCTCATGGATGATTTTTTAAAATTATCTTTTAATTTACCTAGTACAAACATGTTCCTGGTATCATTTTATTTTCAATGAACTCTTTTTGTTTTCTCAAGTGTTCTAATATAACACTCTATTCTTAAACGTAGATACAAAATTGTATCTTACTTCTCTGAAGGTTTTAAAAATTGCATTTCAAGTCAAAGTTATTGAAGTATAATTTAAATACAAAAGAATACACCCACTTTAAGTGTATAGCTTATTGTACTTAACAAATATAAACCTCTGTAACCACCAAAATAAAGATATACAATATTTCTGTCTCCCCAAAAAGATATTTTGTGTCTTTTAATCAAAAGGACGGTACCTGCTTTCTCTAACCACCTCTCTCTCTTTCAAACTCTACACCCCATTTTTGCATGACGTTTTATCCTTTGGAAAGAATAAGGCTATGACGTAGCAACTATTATCTGTGCTTCCTGTGTCTCTGTTGTTACAAATGTATTTGGGGATATTGGATGCATTCATTTTCTATAATAAAATTTCTTAATCAGCGTTCCCAAAAAGTAAGAACAAAATACAAAAAAACTTTCCCTCTCAGTTACCCCCACCCCCGATTTTAGCCCCAGGTAATCACTGATCTACTTTCTGTCATCCTACACTATTCTGCCTGCTCTCAAGTCTTATATAAATGGATTCAAATAGCATGTAGTCTTCTATGACTGGCTTCTTTCATTAAGCATAATGTTATTGAGATTAATTCATATTGTATGTTATCAATAGTTAATTCCTTTTCATTACTGAATAGTATTCCATGGTATGAATACACAAAATGTTTATCCATTCACCTGTAGATGGACTTTTCAGTGGCTTCCAAATTGGGACTAGTGTAAATAAAGCTGCTATGATGTTCAAGTCTTTGTGTAGACATATTTTTTTTTTAATCTTATCAGGTTGTGGCACCTGGGTGGTTCAGTCGGTTGAGTGTCCAACACCTTATCTCAGCTCAGGTCTTGGTTTCAGGGTCATGTGGAGCCTACTTTAATATTTAAAAAAATCTTATCAGATTAATACATAGGAGTAGAATTCTGGGTTAGATGGGTATGTTTGTTATAAGAAACTGTGAAAATTGTTTTCCTTTGTTACATTTCCATGAGAAATGTAAGAGAGTTTTAGTTTATTTACAGAACTTTTTTTTAAAGATTTTATTTATTTATTTGAGACAGAGAGAATGAGATACAGAGAGCATGAGAGGGAGGAGGGTCAGAGGGAGAAGCAGACTCCCTGCCGAGCAGGGAGCCCGATGCGGGACTCGATCCAGGGACTCCAGGATCATGACCTGAGCCGAAGGCAGTCGCTTAACCAACTGAGCCACCCAGGCGCCCTATTTACAGAACTTTTTAAGTGTTCTCATTGTGTTATCTTTGCTTCTTCTAAAGTCATTTGGCCTGTTTTACATTTTTTTCCTCAGTCTTTCATGTTGGCAGCTTTCTTCAAATATCTGATGATATTTGGTTGCCTGTACTCATTTAAAAATGTTATGCCAAGGGATCCTCGGTGTCTCAGTTGGTTAAGCATCTGCCTTTGGCTTAGGTCATGACCCAGAGTCCTGGGATGGAGCCCACGTCGGGCTCCCTGCTCAGCGAGGAGTCTGCTTCTCCCTCTCCCTCTGCCTGCCACTCCCCCTGCTTGTGCTCTCTCTCTCTGTGTCAAATAAATAAATAAAATATTTTTTAAAAAGAGTGTGATACCAAATTAATTGAGTGGGACCTCAGTGTATATGAGGGTATATATGTAGCCTTCATGCACTTGGGTGGTTTACCAAGAAACTCAATTGTCAATATTTGTATAGGTTTGTTTGTTTTAATTTCCCCTCTTTGGCCAGTTAGTTACTCCTTCAATATTCTGTCCCAGACAGTCTTCTCTCAGAATGACTATGAGAGGGTATTAAGGGAAACCTCAGTTTTCACCTGTTGTAGGAATAAAAAAAATTTCTTCTCTACCATGAGTTTTTTCCCTGTGAGTCTCCTTTACTATTCATGCAGAACACTTCACTTCTGATACTTCTGTTATCAAATGTGTGGAGGGTTTTCCCACATCAAGCAATTCTCTGTGACAGCAGCTGCATGTCCTACAATTCAACTCAGTTCTAATACTATCTACTGGGAGATAGTGTCAAGTTCCACAGGGTAAAGGCTAAGTCTCACAAAACTGCTCCCACCCTACTTAAAATGACAATTGCAAGAAGTATGACCAAAGGGGCGCCTGGGTGGCTCAGTCGTTAAGCGTCTGCCTTTGGCTCAGGTCATGGTCCCAGGGTCCTGGGATCGAGCCCCGCATCGGGCTCCCTGCTCTGCGGAGAGCCTGCTTCTCCCTCCCCCACTCCCCCTGCTTGTGTTCCCTCTCTCGCTGTGTCTCCCTCTGTCAAATAAATAAAATCTTAAAAAAAAAAAAAAAGAAGTATGACCGAAGATTACCCACAACTTCTGTCAGATTTGTTTACAAAATGAAGCTTCCTATAATCCCCTCTTCACGTACAATTAATTTGCCCGAGTAGGTCATAAAACTCAGAGAACCTCTTAACATTTACCACTTTATTAAAGGATATGATAAAGGATAAACAACCAAATAAAGAGATACATGAGGCCTGGGAGGGTCCTGAGCAGGGGTGTGTCACCCTCCTGATGTTATGTGCACCAGCCTGGAAGCTCTCTGAAGCTCATACTTTTGGGATTTTTATGGAGGTTTCATCACATAGGCATGATTGATGGAGTTAATGACTCCATTTTCAGCCCTTTTCCCTGCTCAAGAGAATGGGAGAGGGCTGAAAATCCCAAGCTTCTTATCATGGCATGGTCTTTCCTGTGACCAGCTCTCATCTAGGAGCCCATCCATCCACAAGCCCACTCAGACTCAGTTTATTAGAACAAAAGATGCTCCTGGGGCACATGGGTGGCTCAGGTGGTGAAGCGTCGGACTCTTGGTTTCAGCTCAGGTCATGATCTCAGGGTCCTGGGATCAAGCCCGTGCTCAGGCTCCTCCCTCAGTGGGGAGTCTGCTTGAAGAATCTCTCCCTCTACCCCTCCCACCATGCATGTGGGCATTCTCTCTCTCTCTCAAATAAATAAGTAAATTAAAAAAAAAAAGAGCAAAGATGCTCCTAGGGCTCTTATCACTTAAGAATTTATAAGGGTTGAGGATCCCTGTGTCAGGAGCGGGGTCAAAGATCAAGTATTAGAAGAAGAGGTGCTCGGGCGCCTGGGTGGCTCAGTTGGTTGGGCGACTGCCTTCGGCTCAGGTCATGGTCCTGGAGTCCCTGGATCGAGTCCCGCGTCGGGCTCCCTGCTCGGCAGGGAGTCCGCTTCTCCCTCTGACCCTCCCCCCTCTCATGTGCTCTCTCTCTATCTCATTCTCTCTCAAATAAATAAATAAAATCTTTAAAAAAAAAAAGAAAAAGAGATGCTCCTAGTGTTCTTATCACTTAGGAAAATATCAGGGTTTTAGAAGCTCTGTGACAGGAAGCAGAGCACATAGATAGATACACATATAGATACAGATACAGATATAGATATATATCCTATTATCTCACAGAGGGTAACTCAGTTGTATGAAGTGGGGGAGAAAATATGGGGTGAGGGGAGTCTATCTGAATCATATGTAGACTTTCAGGTACTTTTTCAGTTTTCAGGCTTCCCCCACACCTCCACTTGGAATGATAAGGTAGGAGGTTATCACCAATTTACATAACATTTGGGATTCTTTTTTTAAAGATCTTATTTATTTGAGAGACAGAGTATTTATGTTGGCTAATTGAACATAATAAAAAAACAAATGAAATGAGTAAAACATAAAAAAATATTTTATTTATTTATTTGAGAGAGAGAAAGACAAAGAGAGAGAGCACCAGCAAGGGCAGAGGGAGAGGGAGAAGCAGACTCCCCGATGAGCAAGGAGCCAGATGCAGGGCTTGATCAGGAACCTGGAATCATGACCTGACCAAGGACAGATGCTTAACCAACTGAGCCACCCAAGTGCTCCTACTTTGGGGATTCTTAAATGAGAATCAGCACATTTCTTCTGTTTTCTCATTGCTGATTTTGGTTCATTTCCCAGGGCCGACGAAGTTACTAGTAACTTTTCTTATCCTTCTTCCAAAATGCATTTCTGTGGTTTCCTTTCTCCTCATTATTTTGAATCTATGCCTTCTTTATCCTCCTTTTATATTTTATTAGAATTTTTAGGGAAAAAAAAGGTAAAAGAATGAGATCTATCTGTAAGATTAATTCCAGACTGATTTTTAATCAACATCTCAGTCAGCCCAAATGCAATTTTATTCTGCCCTTCATTCCCATTTCCTACTAGTAAGTGCCTCTCCTAAATGGAACTAGAAATAGGAAATATATTGGAAGTATGTCTATGTCCAAAACTCTTATGGGGTTTCAATGAAGAGAAGAGGTGATGCACTTATTTGCCTCTGTGCTAGTTAAGAGCCTGGAGATTCACAGGAAAAAAAAAAAAAAAAAAAGCTTAGGGGAAGATTTGGGCCTCTTTCATCCTTGGGAAAGGTCCTAGTCTCTTGAGATTATTGAACTCCATAGCAGAAAAGTTGTACCAACCTTCCTATGTGGTCTTACGAGGACTTGCTTATCTTTCTGGTCTCGGACAATTCACATGTAAACTGAACGGACAGGCAAAAAAGGTCCTCTGTAATTCTAAATCAGAGAACGTACTAGACTTTATATCCAAGAAGACACTGGACCAGATTTCTCCCTTTTTATGGAACATAGAACTAACAGCTTGTCCCCTAGCATGCCATTGACATATAGTGGAAGAAACAAGTATGCTTTCCACTACACATAGGTTTGACGCTTCTCAAAGTATTCCAAATCTTGATCTCAAACTCCAGAGTAAATAAAACTAAGGGAAAACAAAAATAGCTGTTAATTTTAGGGGACCCAGAGGCCAAAGGAGAAAAAAAACAGAGGTCCCAAACAGGTAACTACTAGTAAAATCAAATGCTTGAAAGAGACAGATAACCAAATTAAACAACCAGCATAGTAAGATTATTTCAGACATTAAATTATGGAATCAAAAAAATTTTTAATTGAAACAACATGACTTTGACAGCAATAACTTCAGCAGATGAGTTAAAAGAAAGAGCAAAGTTCATTAAGGCCCAATAAGATATTCTGGAAGATCAGATAGAAGAAATTATTCAAAGTTAAAGAGATAATGAAAATCATAACAGGCTTGGATAATTTATCCATGTGATCCTATATGTAAATAAGAGTTCATAAAGAGGAAAAAGAACAGATATAAAAAAGGAAATAAATAAAGAATAATTAGACATCTTCTAGTACCAAATACATATGGAAGGGAAAAAAAAAAACAACTGCCATTCACCTATCTTGAATTCAGAACAGATATAATTCATCCATTCTAACAAAATAAAATGTCATCATACACTCCATCTAAGAAAAATATTCAAGAAAATTTCCAGACATTCAAGGAATTAATCAGACCTCAAAGTAAGGGGAACTTTAGGTGTGAGTCAAAAAGTAATAGCTGATGATGGAATGACTACAATGAAAATCATAATATGAAAGTGCTAAATCATTTTTGCAATGAAATAGATACACTGCAAGAGAAAGTTAATAATAGTCTAGAACAAATTTTACTAAACTGTCACAGTAAAACCCAGTGTTAGGAGAGAAGAGGTAAGGGAATAAAGGTATAAAAATCTAGGTTGGAGAGTCTAAATTTATCTGGAACAAAATTACAGATATTTAGAATATAATGCAAAGGAAAACATTTCTTTTTGGAAACAGCTAAAACTATGAAAGAAAAATTTATCACCTCAATTTTTCATGATGAAAGGAGAAAGAATATAATAACCCATCTTAATGTAAGTATAATAAAAATCACAAAAGAATTTAAGAGAATTGACAAATTTAAAAGCTTAAATCAATAAATAGAAAAATTCTGAAGAAAAAAATTTAATCTGAAGACTGGTTTCATTAAAAAGAACCTAATAGCCAAATTAAAGAAAAATGGGGAAAGCAAAATGATCAGATATTAAGTTAGGGGCACCTGGGGGGCTCAATTAGGTAAGCGTCCACCTCTTGGTTTCAGCTTAGATTGTGATCTCAGGGTCCTGGGATCAACCCCAATGTCAGGCTCCCCACTCGGTGGGGAGTCTGTTTGTGATTCTCTCTCTCTCTCTCTCTCTCTCTCTCCTTCTGTGCCCCCCTGCCCCCATGTTCTCTCTCTATTTTAAAATAATAAATAAATAAATAAATAAATCTTTTAAAAAAAGGATTATGTTTAAATATGTAACTAAAACAGGGGAGAGAATAAATTTGCATAAGAGTATAGCCTATGCAACTTCTTGGCAATAAATTTGATAATCTAAAGGAAGGAGATGATTTCCTAATAATATATTAAAGAGAAAACCTGAAAAGATCAATCATCAGAGAATGGATTGTAAATCATATTAAATATTAGATCTCAATATTAGCATAGAAAAATTAGGAAAGAACATCCATCAAGTGTCCAACACTGATTTCCTGGAGATGGGAAGGATGAGGAAACAGCAAGATGGGGAAGATAGGAGGGGGAAAAACACTGCTAAAATATAAACGAGAGAGTGTCCATGAAAGTATCCAAAATATGTCCTATGATCACATTTACTTGGAATTATGTGTTTTCAGTGTTAGCTGTGACTGTAAAGATGTATTGAAGTTGGCTGAACATAAATGAGGACCTGGTTGACTTTGCAAGCAATTTTTTTCACTAAAAAATTTCCAATACTCCTATACTTAAGGGGCAGGGAATGGAGAGGGTGAGGGAAAAAGGAAACAATATAAACTGTATTGCTTCATGTCATTTTTCTGAATTGGTGCTTCTTCATAGGACATAACACTCAGTCAAAAGTGTGGTGCGCTGTTGCTTTCATTTCGATAACCGCGAACCTGGTGGTGTTGGCTGGACTGGGGAGCCTGGGCCTGATGTGTAAGTTTCCACTTTTCTCTGAGCCTGTCAATTGATTCTATCAGGCATATTGCAAATGAATCCAAGTCCTAAGACATAGCCATATAATATTTCCAGATTAATAGAGAGGAAAACATGTTTCATTACTGTAGGACCATATCATATTAGTCATTGTCTTGAGGATATTTTAATATCAAATTCCCTCAGTGGCAACTACTCATGGCAGAATCATGCTAAAGATAGGAATGTAAAGCCTATTTTTTTCTAGAAATTGTGAAATCAATACAACAAAAATACAACTAATTATAGCCTGAGAGTGTTCATGATGATTTCATATGTTTAAAGCAAATTCTCCATTCTCCATGTATTTTCTTCTTGTCCAATTCATTCTAATTGCAAACATCCTTCAAAATGGCATTATCATACTTGATTTTTTTTCCTAATTCCTTCATTAATAGCCAGTTATTTTCTCCTAGGAATCACACCAATTTCAGGTGAGTATGAGCTGGTTTCATGGTGCTGTCTTTTGAAAGATAATTTCTCCCAAATGATTATTTTTTTTTCCTAAAACTTCTATAACTGTTCTTGACAATAGCATAGTAATTGGTGGGCAGGGTTTTCTCCTCCAATATAATGCAGGCTTCATAAGGGCACAGACTATGGCTTATTCATCTTTGGTATTCTTTGACTGAATGAATGTGTTAAGTGAATAAATGAGTGAGTTCATGAACAAATAAATAAATAAACAGAAATGAGTAGGCTTTTTAATATCAAAGCTGAAGTATCTTTATAAGAAAAGGAAAATTCTCAATCCACCCTTATCAGCAGTTTGTTCCACATTTAAGAAAAAAGGGAATCTCAAGTACTTTAAAATATATTTTCTCAATAAAGATCTAAAGCATGTACATCGCCAAAACTTCAAAATATAAAGAAGGACAAGAAACTAAAAGCAATTGGTATCTGCCAACGGGAGGTAAAAGCTATTAAAATATAAAAACATGCATTAATATCTTTGGAATCATAGAGTAGATATCATTTATATCAATATTTTGTTTAATAATTTAAATACTCTTATAACACATTACTTAACATTTTTGAGTACTAATGTTTTCCCAAGCTTTTCACATATAAATTATGGTTATATCTGTCCAAGAAACTCAAATTACAGCACATAGGGGCTCACCAGTATGTTATGGTACCTCCTAACCTCACAAATGTGAGATTACTATACATTAATTACTGAATTACATCATCTTTTATTTTGAAATCTCTGCTTCCCATGGATCTTTCTTGTTTTTTTATTTTTAAACATTTTGGGGCATTTCCCTCAATAAGGAACTAGTGCTCTATTGAGTAACATAAAACCTTTTTATCTCAAATAAATTTTCATCTTAAAGTACATAGTTAGTATTTTATACATATGTAGATATCATTTTAATATGAGTATTCCATTAAATTTTTAAATAATCATTGTGATATTAATATAATTTATTAGAAAACTTTGACTATGTTAAAGTCATTAATCTCCTGATATGAATTATAGATTACTGGAAACTCATCTTCAACAACAGAACAGCAAATGATATTGAACAAAGCAAAATACAACAGCTGGAGGAAAATGTAACACTATGCATGAGTATGTATAATAATGCCTCAAATGAGCATATCATTTTCAAAAATATAACACCAAACACATTAGAAGAGCTGAACAACTTTACCTTAGAATACTGTGAAGACTTAAAGAAGAAGGAAAATGGTGAGTGAAGTGGTCTCTTGTTTCATCTAGTCTCATCCCTAACCAGGTTCTCCATTTTTCCCTAGACATTTTACAGGGTTCGAAATCTTGAAATATATCTGAAATAAAGAAAACATGGAAATACAGTAATCATTTACAAATTCTTGTATAAAAAACATTTTTTTGTCTTTTTTGACTGAGTTTCTTTATGTTATGTTTAAATATTATTTTATCAAACTAATCTTTCTCTCTCTCTCTCTTTTCCTCTATCTTTCTTGGGTTAGATTCAGTTTGTTTTTTAATTCCTTCTTTCTTCTTTTACACTCACATTTTACATTCTCATTTTAATGGAGTTCAGCTATAATGGAGTTTAGCTGGTATATGGGAGATAATGTTCTGTCTTCTTGCATGTCTGAAAAGGTTTATTTTGGGTAGGTATAAATTCAAAGGTTAAAAATTAATTTCTTGGTGAGTATTGAGAGTTGCCTCACTGTTTCTAGCAAACAATGTTGTTAAGAAGTCTGTTCCCAGTGTAATTTCATCCCATAAAAATGACCTGAGTTTAGCTTTTTTTTTTTTAAGATTTTATTTATTTATTTGAGAGAGGAAAGAGAGAGAGCACAGGAGAGGAGAGGAGGGACAGAGGGAGAGGGAGAAGCAGACTCCCCACTGAGCAGGGAGCCCAACCCGGGGCTAGATCCCAGGACCCTGGGATGATGACCTGAGCAGAAGGCAGACACTTAACGAACTGAGCCACCCAGGCATCCCTGACTTTAACTTTTAAGATATCTTATTCATTTTCAGGAGCTGAAATTTTAGGATATTCTGGGTATGAGTGCTTTTTAACTGCTGCGCACTCTGTGGCCTTCTCAGTCTGAAAGTTTATGTCTTTTAAATTTAGGAAAAATACACTCTATTACTTCCAAGTTCTATTTCCTGTTCTTTCCGTGACTTCTCTTCAAATGTTCAGATTTGCAGATTTTCTCTTTTCCTCTGTATTTTCTTTTTTTTTAAGATTCCTTTTTAAATCTTCCTGATTATTATTTCAACAATCATATTTTTAATCTGATAAAACCTTACATGATTCTTGAGAGTTCTGGTTTTTGTAGCATCCTGTTCTTGCCTTATGTTTATAATATCTTTTGGAGTCCTCTAAGTATATTAATTAGAGGGGTATTTTAAAATATCACTCTCCTCTTTCCTAAATTCATTTTTGGGCAGGAGGGGGCAGTTTTTTCCTTTCCTTTCTATCCTTTTCTTCTTCTTTTAAAAATATTTTTCATAAAAATTCTCTTTCATGTGCAGGTGCTCCTATATACCTTATGATCCTTGCTGAGAGAATAGATGGTTGGTGTGGGTTGGCTCCATTGTTATTGAAAGAGGATAGTTTTTCCATTAGATCTCTTTGAAAGTGACAAATCTGTCTGGATAGTTTAAGGGTGGAAGCCCAAGATGGAGTGTATGAACAGGCAACTTTCCTTTTCAAATGCGACTGGATATAAACGATAATTACAACAATCACAGTGGAAACCTAGGCTTTTCCGGACAGTTCATCCAATTTCTTCAGAGAGGAGCCATGTTCTTTCCCCTCCCCCAAATTCTATACCTTCTCACTGATTTTTCTTCCCTCTTTTCTTCACTCTTTTCTTTCTTATCTTCTTTCATTAAGAAAGAAAAAAGAAAGAAAGAAAGAAAGAAAAAGAAAGAAAGAAAGAAAGGAAGGAAGGAAGAAAGGAAAAAGAAAGAAGAAAGAAGAAAAGAAGGAAGGAAAAGAAAGAGAAAGAAAGAAAGAAAGAGAAAAAGAAAGAAAGAAAGAAAGAAAGAAAGAAAGAAAGAAAGAAAGAAA